>NC_028352.1:17867882-17871009 GCF_000741045.1 Vigna radiata var. radiata | reverse complement strand
ATGGATTAACTCCTGACAATGGATTTCTATGGTTTGTGGCATATTGTGTTTGTTACAGAGATGGCTTCAGCATCGCGCCGGACAAGAAACACTGCAGGCAAAAGGAAGATGCCAGAAAGCTCGAGAGAATTTGACTCTCAAAGGTTCCTCTCCAAGCAACATGAGGAACACTTTGCTACTGTACAAGAAAGGAGGTTATTTATGGAGAGGAAAACCTCCTTTTTACCTGATTTGGTTCCAGAATTTGAGGAGGAAATTTTGAGGAGAGATTGGGAGAAATTGACGACTTACCCGGCACCTGCCAATGTGGAGTTGCGAAGGAATTTTACACCAACGCGGTACCCAGAGGAAGAGTGAACGCTGGGAGATTTAAGAGCTTCGTGAGGGGGCATATTATCAGTTATGACCCCAACACCATTAACAGCTTCTTGGGAACAGAGTGGCCAGGGGAGCGATGCCATTATGCGACCCATTCTGGTGTGCTTAATGATGTAGCTGACATTCAGGAGGTTGTGTGCCTTCCAGGTAGACATTTTCAGACTAACGCTAACGGTGCGCCGGTGAACATTTGACGGTTGGATATGACACAATTAGCCAGATACTGGATGGCATTGACACATTCCAACATCCAACCGTGCTCCCATATCTCAGATATCACGATTCACAGGGTTCGTCTCATTTTTTGCTTAATGAGACAGATGAAGGTAAATGTCGGTCAAATCATTGCCGACGAGATTAGGAGCTGTGCTATGACTATTAGTAGCAGGATGTCGTTGGGGCATCCGTCTTTGATCACTTTTCTGTGCCAGCAGGCTGGGGTGAACACTGTAGTTCCCTCATTTGAGAGACTCAGTAATGCCATTGATGCGACATACTTCCACAAGTTTTGTGTTGTTGCTGGAGCAGCAGGTGCAGCGGGGGCAATGCCCCGGAAGCGGCGTAGGAGAGCTGCTGCTCAGCAGGAGCAGGTGCTCGATGAGGAACCAGCTCAGCACGCGGAGCCCTTCCAGATGAGGGACATGTATATGTCCATGATGGAGGCTTGGATGGAGGCCCTTCACAGAGGCCAGGTGACGACAACTGAAATGATCATTGGATTATATGACCATCCACCAGCACACAGGTAGACCATGGATGAGTTTCATACAACTGTGGCATGGCCTGAGCAGCAAGCGCAGAGTAGTGGGTTTGGAGCAGCTGGAGCTCCTAACACTGAGGAGGAGAACTTTGAGGACGCAAATGATGAGAGTCAGGAGGACTCCGATGACAGCATGGGCTGATAGCAGACATCTACTAAGGGATGTCTATAGTCAGGACTTAGTTTTTCTTTCTTTCACTTTTCTTTCTTTCTTTTATTTGTTTTATTTTGTTTCTGTTTAAATTCATAGGATAGGTTGAATTTTTATTTTTATTTTGGTGTGTATTTTTGGCTTTACTACTTGCTCTGAAAATGTTGGACCACCTTATGTGCTTGATGAATCTACTTGATGATTATTTGATGTGGAAGAGAAGTGAGTGTAATGCATGATGATATCAAGGAAATAGATGTGTGATGAATTTATGATTGTGGTCATGATGTTAGGCATGGTGTATGAATGAATTTTGTGTGAGGAAGCATGTGTGTGAGATTTTGAGCTCCAGAGTTTTTATTGTTGCATGTATTGTTCACAGGAAAACATGGATGATATTGCCTTAATCTTGATGATCGATTGAATTGCGTGCGAATGTCATATGATCAAGGCCATTTTTGAAAACCCTTCTCTAGCCAAATTTTCACCCAAAGTGCTTGAAATATTATATCCTTTTTGAACCTTAGCCTTAAACAGTATGTGAACCCTTGTTTTGAAATTCTTTACCTTGAGTTGGGATGAGCTTAAGTGTATGTGATGAAAAGGTTCAAGTTTGGGGTTGTACAGGGGAAAATTGAAAAAGCAAGTGAAAGGCATTGAGCTCAATTGTTGTGAAAAGAGAAAAATTAATGAGAAAAAGAAAAGGAAAGAAGAAAAGCATGAAGATGAGCTTAATGAAAAAAAAAAGGAAAAGAAAAGGGAAGAAGTTGGGAATGAGAGATTGTGGTGAGAGAGTTGTGCTTAATTTTTGAAAATTTTGATAGTTCTCTTGACTCAAGGATTTTGCATTCTAGAAAAAACAATTTTTCTTGTTAGCCCAACCTCATTACAAGCCTTGAAAAAGTCCTTTTGATGGCATTTGCATGTAAAGATGTTGATTGTTTGAGATGAATGGAAATTTTGTTTCATGTAACTTGTGAACAATAGAGAGTGGAGTGTCACCTTAAACACTTGAGTGATTGAGTAAAACACTTGCTTGGTATGTTTTGTTAATTTGCATGAGTACATTTTTGCTTAGTGGATTGATCATTCATAGTGTATAACATCTATTGTACAATCTCTGGATCGAAAGCATGCATGCATCTTATTTGGATTTCACTGAGGATATTGAATTGAGTGGTTTTGTCATGTACCTCGGTTTGTTGAGGCATTGGATGAAACAGTATAAAGCCAAGTTCTGTTTTGTGTGTTATTTTGTTTTGTTTTGCTTGAGGACAGGCAAAATTCTAAGTTTGGGGTGTTGATGAAGGTTGAAAAACGGTTATTTTTATATGTCAATTTGGACCAAATTACACCCTTTACTACCCGGAATGAGCTTAGAATCAAGCAAAACTCAATAAATGAGTCTAGAGAGAGTCAAAAGTTGTTTTTGGCGATTTTATGCTTATTTTGCATTGTTTTGTAGCTAATTTGAGAAAAGTAAGAATGGAGTTGAAGATACAGGTCGTTGACTCAAGAAAAGAGCAGAAAAATGAAGTTTTGAAGAGTCGAAGTACCGCCCAGCGGAACACTTAAACCGCCGGGCAGTCCAGGAAGAGGAGTAGACAGGGCATTTGACACTGAGGGAAACCGCCGGGCGGTGGCGGCAGGTTATGGGAAACCTCCGGGCGGCACACTTAAACCGCCCGGCGGTGGCTCGCTGGACTTGGGCCTGTTTTTGACGCGCTCCTCACCTATAAATACCCCTATTACGAATTCAGAGTCATTTTTTTGACAGGGGAGAACGGCCAGACCTAATTTTGCTCTCTAGAGAGGATCTCTTGGATGCTTAGGCTCCT
>NC_028352.1:17834422-17867212 GCF_000741045.1 Vigna radiata var. radiata | reverse complement strand
CATTCCTCCATTGTTTTCGTTTGTCAATTGAATCAACTTTATCTTTGCATGTTAATATATTTTGTCTCAAAACCAATTTACTAATTTTTATTTTTCAAGTCTTATTATTTTAATTCACGCAAACGAGAAAGTCATACGAGTCTATTGGGAAAAACGATACTTGGTCTTACCATTTATATTACTTGTACGATTTGGTACACTTGCCAATTTGTCAACACTCGTCTTCCAGCATCCATCGGCAGATGCGAATCTCTCTCATCTTCATCAGCATTCATCGGTAAATGTTGTCAGTGACACCCATCAGTAGATGCCTAATCACATAGCATCCTTTTAGTAGATGCTTAATCACCCTTCAGTAGATGCTATTATTCCTCATCCTTATCATGGCAACATCCATCGATGTTGTAGCAGCATCCATCAGTAGATGTTTTCATTCGTCATCCTCATCATAACAACATTTGTTATCTGAGTCCTCCTAGCATCCATTAATAGATGCTATCATCACTTCCATCAGAAGCAACATATAACCTAAAAAAAACTCAAAGACACCAAGAAAAATCAAATCCAAACCACACAAATAATAAAAAAAAAAAAATCAGAAATTGGGTCCAACAAGCACTTCTTTAACGTCACTAGATTGACCAAATTAAGCTCAATCCAAATTTTTGATATTAGTGTTCTTCCTTCCTTCTTGACACCAACAAAATCTCAGCACTTTTCTTGTCACCAACTTCACTCTTCTAAAATAAGGAGCCTTAATCTGAAGAACTCTGTTTGCTTTGATAGTCTTGGCAACCCATAACCTAATCTTGAATTTCACTAGTGTGCCAGGTTTGGGTTCGTCACTTTTCACATCGGGGTGTTGGTGAACTAATTCTCCTTTCTTATCTGCCTCCTGATGATCTTGTGCTCCTAGTACAAATTTTATCTTGCATACACTAAAGAACATTACACTAGAGCACAAAATTAGTCCAAAAAAATAAAAATAATAATTTTATTTTTATTTTTCGAAAGATAAAGTCTAACCAGTTAAGAATCACACAAATAGAATAGGTATACCACGAGTCCCCAACAACAGCGCCAAAAACTTGTTAAGACTCCGACAAGTGTACCGAATCGTATTAAGTAATATAAAATGGCAAGACCAAGTATCGTTTTCCCAAGAGACTCATGGCACTAAACATTTGTGCTTTTGCTTAACCAATTAAGACTTAAGAACTATATTTTGGGGTTTTTAAATGCAAAAGAATAAAAGTAAATATGCATGCAAATTGATCAATTGAGGCTAAACACAAAAGTGAATGGATGATGTTGATAATATGAGATGAATATGTTGTTAGGGATTAGATTTCACCTAATCACTCTCATGCATAAATGAATTCATCTTCTTCATTAATGTTAATGTCACTTTCCAATTTACTTTAAACCCGATGTCTCGGTGAAGAAAGCCTATCCTTAATTACTAGTTTACAATGTCTTGTCTCCCTAGCAATTAATTATGCATTACATTCGCACAAAAGCTTAAAGGTAACCAACCTTCCTATCCCTATGTCTGGGTAATATTGCTTTTGGGAGAATTCCCCAGATCGTGATTTGTAAGATATCTCACAATAACAATCTTAGGGAGAGAAGAGGAGAGTTGTCACATCCCCAAATTGTCCAACCCTAGGAGTACGAAATCTCTTGATACTTACAAATCATAAGATTTATGCCATACATGAATAAAACATCAAACATTTGACCAAAGAAGAATATCTCTAACAATTAATGAAAGAAGCATATATCAATAATAAGAATCAATTCAAATAAAAGAGAGTTTAGAGGTTACATCATTCTCCAGCAACAAATAAGATTAATTCTCCATCGTCATGGAAGAACAAGGTGTACAATGGAGTGGAAGAGATAAAACCCTAGAAGGAGAAGAGGAGAGCTCTCACATCCCCAAATCTACCCCTAAAGGGGTGAAAAAGGTGTTTATGTGCTTAAGCCATTAAAAGATACAAACCCTAAGACATCTAGGTCTATAAATACGGCAGAAAATTAACAGAAAATGGGTCCAAGCCCAAAACAGATCATAAAAATAACAAAAAATAGGTCCTAGACCACGTCGTCGGCACTCAACGCTCAAAATAGTTTTCAGCGATAGGTGCGGCACTCAAAATGACGCTCAGTGGTGACGCCCAAGCGCGCAACAGAAGAAAACTGCACTTAATTGACGCTCAGCGCAAAATTGGCGCTCAACGCCACCCCTTAGCCCAAAACTGGCACTCAGCCCAGCAAATTTTTCAGCACTGTGTTTTTTTCTATTTTTCTGCAATTTTGCTCACTCCTTGAGTTCCAACTCCTTCATACTTTGACTCTTCTTCTAAATCACTCCATTGACCTATAAAATTAGGGGAATTTAGTAATAAAATCATTAAGTATAACCTCAATTCTCTTGTTCACAAAAGTAAAGCAAAAACATGAGTTAAAGCAAGTTTCTAAGTCAAAAAGGGTACATTTAGTAGCGAAATTGAATCACAGATAACAGTATTTTCAACCGTTATCACATACAGAGTAAATATGTTGTTTGAGATATACTTTTGTTTGCTCTGATATATTGATAAAATCATTAATCACTTGCTTTGATACAGTTTGCTTTTAAGAGCTTTGATAGCTCTGATATAATTTGATGATATAATTGATTGATTTTATGAGCTGTTGTGTACAAACATGAAACATGGTTGTTTATTAATCATGGTTGTGCATCATCAAAAAAGGGGGAGATTATTGAGATTGTTGATAAGGGAAGCATTGGTTTAGCTAAACCTTAATCTCACAGTGTTTCTGAGTTTTTATGATGACAACACATTATGAATAACACATGTATTAATGATATGTGTTACATGTTCAAATCTTTATTGTGTATGAATTCTTGAAGAACATGTTTGTGATAATTTTGTATATATGTGTGTGCGTATTCATTGCTTTTTACATGAGATATCATCTATCATTGCATTACATATGTTTCAGAAAAGAAAACCATATGCACTTGGTTGGACTTATATTGTGTGGCAAAACTGCAAGTTTTAAGACGACTTCATTATGAAGTAAGTCGATTAAAACTCGTGACTTTGTATAGATTTTCAAAAACAATGTTGTGAGTAATTTTGCAAAGAAAATATTTTCAAAACTGCATTGAAGTGACATAGTTGACTATATGCGCAAGCAACTCAACTTTGTTAGTTATGTTTTGAATTTCTCTTAATGCTTATGAACTGTAACGACTATATTTTGATTTTGTGTTCAAGCATTAATTGCAAGTCAACTGAATTAAATGTGTAATCAATTTGGTTGGTCTGACTACTACTAATTGTTTTAATTGTCATAACTGTTTGGTTACAGTCGACTGGATTAGTAGTGAAGTCGACTACAGGAGAGTCTGTTTTATAGAAAATTATAAATAGACGTGATTCAGCTTTACACAAAGACTTTGGTAATTCTAAAACTTTCATTCTGTGGTTTCAGATTCTGATCTCTGTGAAAATGCTCTAAGAACTCATCAAGAAGACCGTGGAGATCTGTCTTGGATAGTTGCTTGAGGAGCAAGGTTGTGCTGAAAGAAAAGCTTGATCATACTGTACATTGAGGTGTACTGGAAACGTGATCATCTACTTCTCTCAATCTTTGGAAGATTGTGACTGTCCTGTTGTGATTACAGGAATAGGATGTGTTGCGTTTTCTGTCGGGAACAATCGATATTGTTCGGAGATAAAGTATAACGCAGCGAAATAAAACTTAAGTTAGCGGAAAGCGTGTTAGGTCAACTTTTTAAGATTAAAATGGTCAGTTTATAAAATAAGTTTTCTAAGAGACAATTTATCGAATAATTGATGTGCAAATGAAAATAACGAGTGCAGGGAGTAGAAAAATCACAGAGGTAATTTTTATACTGGTTCGATTCAGAAGAGTCTACGTCCAGTCGTTAATCACTATAAAAAGTGATTAATAATTCACTAAAAAATGAGTTTCACAGATTACAAAAATAGTTAATAAAATTTGATAAAATAAACTTTCCTTCGACGAACGAACTGGAAGATGAACACTCTGCCAACTCGAAGAGAACCGCCCCGACTATTGACACACGAAACGCGAGCTTCTCCTATTCACGAGACCAGGCAGAGCACCTTGCTAACTCGAAGAGAACTTGCTCCGACTATCGACACACGAAACGCGAGCTTCTCCTGTTCACGAGACCAAGCAAGAGAACTTGAACTATAGCTTTTGAGAACTTCCTCTGACAAACAGTATTCTGTAAGAGCTTCTGTTCAACAACGTTCAACTCTGAACTTTTCAGAAATCCAATATATAGCCAGCTACTCTGAATATCAAAGGTCAAGTCCCAACGACAAATAATAATCGATTATTGTAAGTGATAATCGATTATTCAAGTCCGTTACAGGTTTTTCAAAAATGTGATAATCGATTATTTGGAATGATAATCGATTATTCCTAAAAGACTCATGATAATCGATTATTGCTTCTCATAATCGATTATTTCAGTAAAAAAATATAAGTTTTACAAATTTTGAAGACTTTCTTATTTCACTTATATTCTTCAAAGTGCTTTTAAACATTTCTAATATCTTCTTCAGGTAAAACTTCTTGTAGCATCATCAAAATTATTTACTTCAAGTTTTACCAATGCTCCTCATTGGTAACAATCTTCCCCTTTTTGATGATGATAAAAAATTCAAGTTTTAAAAGCAACTTTGGCTTTTTTTCTACAAAACATACAAGCTAACAGACAACAAACAGAGTTAGTAGTACGTGTTATCAACTTATATTAAACTCTTCCCCTTTTATTATATTTCTCCCCCTTTTTTATCATAAGAAAAAAAGATCAATGGAAAAAGCCCCCCTTAATATGATCTCCTCCTCAATTAAACAATGGATGCATTAAAATCAAGAGATCATTTTATTTATAAAAGGAAGGATTACATGATCGTCATAAGGAGAAACATACTAGCAACAAAACATAAAAGTAACAACAAGCAAACAAACAAAACATGCTAACATAGAAACCTATCTCGAAAACTCAGGGCTAGGGGATCTCTCAAGTGGTTGAATGTTCAGATGACATTCGATGTTGGATAGGCGAACATCAAGATCAAGAAATTGATCAACCACGTATTCATCAAAAGCTTGTTACCACTCATAACTTTCTTCAAAGTGAGTTTTCTGTGCTAGACTCAAATCCTCTAATTGCTTAGATAATCTTGCAAAGTGTTCTTCCATAGAAGTTGAGGATGAGGAGGGTATCTTGGATGGACCAGCATCAGAAGGAGCAACAACACTTACTGGGTCTGCCATGTGAGAATCCATGTCATCTTCTTCACCATCATCTGAATGATCATCATCTTTATGAATAATTGCATTTCCCCGAGTAACAAATCCCATTTGCATAAAAGTGGTGTCTCCAATCTCAGATCCAATAGCTTGAATTGTTTGAACATGTTCTTCTTCCACATTAACTCCTTTATATTCTAAAATTCTAGAGATGAGAAGAGCATAAGGAAAATGATAGGAATGATATTTCTTAGCTTTTACCATGGTATCAGAAATAAGAGCAGGCCAATCAATGTGTATGTGATTTAGGATTCCATACAGAAGAAGCAGATCCTGCTCAGAGCATTGGGCATGATTGGTTGCTCTAGGACACAATGGCCACACAATTAAGTAGTGGATCATCCTCTCTTCAACTTTAAAACCACCAACAAGCAGTTGCCTACGGTTGGTCTGTTGTTCAGGATGGCGCAAGAAGGATTGAAAGGCCAACAGTCTGTTGAAGTCTGGAATTCGAAGATGAACTTTCACAACATCATCCCAGATGGTAAGTTGGGCAACATTGGTCCACACATCATCATCCAAAATTATGCGGACTCCCTTTACTTTGGTGGATATAATCCGATCTCGATATCTCAAGTTGAAGTAGAAAACTCTTATGAGATCGGGATAAATACAACCTTTTTGCTCCACTAAATGTGTGAGACCTTGACCAGCAAAGAGATCCGGAAACTGAAAACCATAGAAACAATAAAAATCAAGTCGAATAAACTTTACCGCCATGATTCTCCTTTCTTGCCACGAATTTACATAATCTGCATGTTTTTCTTGATCCGAAATACACCCATCAATGGTTGCAGGACGTGGTTGAGAAGAAGAAGATGCTCAAGCAGCTCTGCGGCAATGTCTTCTTGATTCAGCCATGGAAGGAGTTTGAAGGAGTGAGACTTTGAGAAAGTGAAAAGAAATGGAGAGATTTTTGCTTTAAATTTGATTTCAGCAGTTTTGGGGTGCAAAGGAGTGACCATTAATCGATTATAGGGGACTATTTATAAGAAATATGGAAAAACTAGTCGTTTATGACCGTTTATAGTCGTTATGGAGCTCTCCAACATATCTATTTTTCAAATTGTACGCGTGATAATCGATTATGGCTCGTGATAATCGATTATCTGTTCATCAGTTACTTGCCAGACATTGCATGATAAGCGATTATGCCTGATGATAATCGGTTATGCCTGATGATAATCGATTATCAGTTCATAATTTCCAGATTTGAGTTTTGAGTTTGAATAATCGATCATGCTAAGAGGTAATCAATTATTGGCAATTAAGGGATGCCTGAAAGCTAAAAATAATCGATTATTACCTTGTGATAATAGATTAAAAACTCTAATCTTGGGAAAATTTTAAAAATTTTCATAAGCTTTGATCCTAAGACATATCTAACACTCCTAGCTCTCTTCTAAGCTCATAAAATCTATCCTTAGGCAATGCCTTTGTGAAAATATCAGTTAGTTGATGTAAGGTATCAACATATTCAATTTGACAATCTCCCTTTTGAATATGGTCCCTCAAGAAATGATGTCTAATCTCAATGTGCTTAGTTCTTGAATGCAATATGGGGTTCTCAGTTAGATTTGTAACACTAGTATTATCACATTTTAATGGAATATTATCAAGGAAGATATCAAAGTCTTCCAGTTGTTGTTTCATCCACAGAATTTGGGCACAAAAATTGCCAGCAGCAATATATTCAGCTTCAGTGGTTGACAAAGCTACACACGCTTGTTTCTTTGAGTGCCAAGACACCAAAGAACAACCCAGAAAATGACAAGTTCCATTAATACTCTTCCTATCAATTTTACAACCAACATAATCTGCATCAGAGTAACCTATTAAACTAGGTGAAGCATCTGAAGGATACCAAAGTCCAAAAGAAGTGGTTCCTTTAAGATATTTTAAGATTCTCTTGATAGCAGTCAAATGAGATTCTTTAGGAATGGCTTGATACCTATCACATATGCATACACTTTGCATAATATCTGGTCTACTAGCAGTTAGGTATAGCAAAGATCCTATCATATCGCTAAACATAGTTTCATTTACTCATTTTCCAGATTCATCCTTATGTAAATAACATGAAGTTGCCATAGGAGTACTAGCTTCTTTACAAGTATCCATACCAAATTTCTTAAGAATTTCTCTACAATATTTTGTTTGGGAGATCAAAGTACCTCCATTCATTTGCTTTATTTGTAATCCTAAAAAGAAATTCAGTTCACCCATCATAGACATCTCAAACTCACCTTGCATTATTTTTGCAAATTCTTCACATAAAGAGTCATCAGTTGACCCAAATATAATATCATCTACGTAAACTTGCACAATCAAGATGTGTTTTCCTACTTTCTTTATAAATAAGGTTGAATCAACCTTACCTCTAGAAAAATCATTATCAATTAAGAAGGTACTAAGTCTTTCATACCAAGACCTAGGTGCCTGTTTAAGACCATACAATGCCTTTTTCAATTTATAAACATGATCAGGATATTTGAAATCCTCAAAACCAGGAGGTTGACTAACATACACTTCCTCTTTTATAAAACCATTTAAAAAAGCACTTTTCACACCCATTTGATATAGTTTAAATTTCATCAAAGATGCATATGCAAGTAATAATCTAATTGCTTCTAACTTGGCCACTGGTGCATATGTTTCATCATAGTCTATACCTTCCTCTTGATAGTAACCCTTTGCAACTAGCCTTGCTTTGTTCTTTGTGATGTTTCCATCCTCATTAAGCTTTTTCCTAAATACCCATTTTGTTCCTATGACTTCATAATCATCTTGCTTCGGAATAAGTTCCCAGACTTCATTCCTTTCAAATTGGTTTAACTCTTCTTGCATAGCAAAGCACCACTTATCATCTTGAAGAGCTTCCTTTATGTTCTTGTGTTCTATCTGAGACACAAAAGCTACAGTTAGACAAAAATTATTAAGATTATGTCTAGTAGTTACCCCTTTTGAAATATCTCCAATGATGTTGTCCAAGGAGAGTCCTCTTGGTTGTTGATAGCTTTTAGGATCAACAGCTTGAGGTGTTTCTTGAAGTTCCGGAGGATAGTTCTCATTTAGATACATCTCTTCAAGAGCTTCCCTTAAATAATCGTCATCACTTGCAATAGGTTTATTTGACTCAAGAGGGTTTACCTCAAGGTCCACAATCTCATCAAAGACAACAGACATTGATTCTTCAATTATCAAGGTTCTTCTATTGAATACTCTATATGCTTTGCTAGTCAAAGAGTATCATAGGAAAATTGCTTCATCAGATTTTGCATCAAATTTACCAAGATTATCTTTACCATTATTCAAGACAAAGCATTTGCATCGAAATATTTTCAAATGGGATACATTTGGTTTTCTACCATTTAACAGTTCATATGGAGTTAATTTTAGAATGGGCCTAATAAGCATCCTGTTTAACACATAACAAGCAGTACCAACTGCATCAACCCAAAAATATTTTGGCACATTAGATTCACTTATAAGTGTTCTAGCTAATTCTTCTAATGATCTTTTTTTCCTTTCAACAACACCATTTTGTTGGGGAGTTATAGGTGCAGAAAAGTTATGTGCAATGCCATATTCTTCACAAAATTTTTCAAAAGATTCATTTTCAAATTCACCACTGTGATCACTTGTCAATGTTTTGATTTTCAAATCTTTTTCATTTTGAATACGTTTAGCACAAGATTTAAAAGCTTTAAAGGTTTCAATTTTCAAAGTTAAAAAGAAGGTCCAAGTAAATATAGTGTAATCATCAACAATTACAAGAGCATAGTAATTTCCACCAAAACTTTTAATTCTAGATGGACCAAATAAGTCCATATGCAAAAGTTCTAAAGGTTTTGAAGTAGAAATCAAGCTTTTGGATGAAAATGAAGATTTAGTTTGCTTACCTTTTTTATATGCAGTGCATAACTTGTCTTTCTCAAATTTTAGTTTAGGCAAACCAATCACAAGATCTTTTAAAATTAGTTATTCAAATGTTATATATGAATATGTGCAGCTCTTTTATGCCATAGCCAAGGATTTTCTTCTTTAGCAACTAAGCATGTTATNCTATGACTAGATNCACTTTCAATATCAATTAGATATATATTGTTATGCCTAACACCTTGTAAAGAAATATCAGTAGAGTCTTTAAAATAAACAGTGCATTTATCACTTTCAAAAGTTACCTTGAGACCTTTGTCACACAATTGACTTATGCTTAGGAGGTTATGCTTGAAGCCTTCAACATACAAGACATCTCTTATAGTCAATGTGTTTCCTCCTCCAATGTCTCTAGTACCCATGATTCTACCTTTGTTGTTGTCCCCATAAGTCACAAATCCTTGCTTTTTCTTCTCAAAAGAGATAAACCTTTTCTTGTCACCGGTCATGTGTCTTGAACATCCACTATCAAGATACCACAATGACTTCTTTGACTTAGTAGGTTCATGACTTTCAGTATCTTCTGATTCAGCCATTAGACATATATTTGCTTCTTCATCTGAATCACTTGAGCTTGTTGAGCTAGATGCGTTGTCTTCCCAAGCTATGTAAGCTTTCTTTTTCTTTCGAAACTTTCTTTCCTTCTTTTCTTCAATTTTCTTGTTCTTTGGACATTCAGTATTCGTATGTCCTCTCTCCACATCCGTAGCATTTAACACTTGAAGGAGATTCTTGATTTTCTCTCCTTTCTTTACGAAATTTTTCTTTAACATTTGCTTTCATAAACTTGGCAAATTTTTTTATCATGAGGCTCATGTTCTCCTCATCATCAAAATCATCTTCTTCAAAAAAATTTGAACTCTTGCCTTTTGAGATCTCGGATTTGAAGGCTAGTGTCTTCCTTTTACCTTGATCCTCTTCAGCACTTAATTTTTTCAGTTCAAGCTCATGCTCACGGCGCTTTCCAAACAGAATTGGCATCGTCATTTGAGAGAAGTTTTGTGACTCCGAGATGGCAGTCACCTTTGGTTGCCAAGACCTATCCAATGATTTCAATATTTTGACATTTAATTCATCTGTATTAAATGTCTTACCCAAAGTAGTAAAGTGGTTCACTATGTGAGTGAAACGCTTTTGGATATCAGAAATTGTTTCTCCATACTACATTCTGAACATCTCATATTCCTGAATGAGAGTGTTCTTCCTCGCACGTTTCACGTCCTCTGTTCCTTCATGTGTGACTCTAAGAACTTCCCACATTTCCTGTGTTGTCTTACGCACTGAAATTCTATAAAATTCACCAAGTACAATAGCAGATGAAATAATATTGCGAGCTTTGATATCAAACTGAGCTCATCTGTTTTCTTCAGTAGTCCAGTTAAAATATGGTTTTTCTACCTCTGCACCATCAACTGTGCTTTTAGGAATAAAAGGACCATTTTGTACAACTTCCCAAATGCCTCTGTCAACAGACTCCATAAAGATTTCCATTCTAACTTTCCAGAACGCATAATTATCACCAGTATAAAGTGGTGGTCTGTTAATAGAAGCACCCTCGGCATATACAAGATTTTGGTTATGATGACCGGCCATTTTCGCAATTTTTGAAAAACTATCAAAGCAAGCTCTGATACCAATTGTCGGGAGCAATCGGTATTGTTCGGAGATAGAGTATAACGCAGCGGAATAAAACTTAAGTTAACGGAAAGCGTGTTCGGTCAACTTTTTAAGATTAAAATGGTCAGTTTATAAAATAAATTTTCAAAGAGACAATTTATCGAACAGTTGATGTGCAAATTAAAATAGCGAGAGCAGGGAGTAGAAAAATCACACAAGTAGTTTTTATACTAGTTCGATTCAGAACAATCTACGTCCAACCATTAATCACTATAAAAAGTGATTAACAGTTCCACTAAAAAATGAGTTTCACAGATTACAAAAATAGTGAATAAAATCTGATAAAATAAACCTTCCTTCGAAGAACGAACCAGAAGATTAACACTCTGCCAACTCGAAGAGAACTTGCTCCGACTATCGACACACGAAACGCAAGCTTCTCCTGTTCACGAGACCAAGCAAGGGAACTTGAACTATAGCTTTTAAGAACTTCCTCTGACAAACAGTATTCTGCAAGAGCTTCTGTTCAACAACGTTCAACTCTGAAGTTTTCAAAAATCCAATATATTTCCAGCTACTCTAAATATCAAAGGTCAAGTCCCATCTGCAAGTAATAATCGATTATTGTAAGTGATAATCAATTATTCAAGTCCGTTACAGGTTTTTCAAAAATGTGATAATCGATTATTTGGAATGATAATCGATTATTCCTGAAAGACTCATGATAATCGATTATTGCTTCTCATAATCGATTATTTCAGTAAAAAAGATATAAGTTTTACAAATTTTGAAAACTTTCCTATTTCACTTATATTCTACAAAGTGCTTTTAAACATCTAATATCTTCTTCAGGTGAAACTTCTTGTAGCATCACTAAAACTATTTACTTCAAGTTTTACCAATGCTCCTCATTGGTAACATTCTGGGATAACTTTAAGGATTGTTCAAAGTTGACAAAGACTACAGGATAAGGGATATCTTGTTGCTACTCTTTGGGTGTTGTATGCCTATATTTTGGTTAAAGGGTTAGAGAGGTGTTTTATTTTTTGACGTAGAGGTCTCTATAGAAACCTTGTTGTAAAAACCTTGACCATTATAGTGCATTTGCTTCCGAGTATAGGAAGGACACTATATGTAGGCAGTTTGGCCAAACTAGTATAAAAATTGTGTTTGAATTTCTCTATCCCCGAACTCTTTATGTTTAAGTCGACTTTAGTTTCTGCATAGTCAACTATTTTCCGCTGCACTTGATTTATCTTTTTCATTCAGATTCAAGAAACTTTTGAAAGGTTTACACTTTGCGAAAAAGAATTGAAAAAGACTCTGATTCATGAATCGAACTTTCTAACCACCATGCTCATTAGTTTGTTGTTGTCTAGTTCAGCCTTTGATTCATCTTCAGATTGTACAATCTTTGAAGACTTTCTGTTTGTGGCTTTCAAGGTTATAGACTTCTTTTCTTCAATTTCTTCCTCTTCTTTCAGCCTTCCAAATTCCACCTCATGTTCCCTTAGTTTGCCAAACAAGGTTCCCATAGTCATGCTCATGAGATCCTTTGACTCAGAGATTGTTATAACCTTGGGTTGCCAACTCCTGTTTAGACTTTTCAATATCTTAATGTTGATCTCTTCTTTATCAAAAACTTTCCCTAGAGCCATCAGATGGTTGACTATATGCGTGAACCTTTTTTGCACCTCGTAAATAGTCTCACCAACCTTCATTCTAAATAATTCATACTCTTGTATCAGTGAATTCTTTCTGGCTCTTTTGACTTTGTTTGTGCCTTTGGAGTAACTTCCAAAATGTCCCACATTTCTTTTATTGTCTTGCACTGTGAAATCCTGATAAATTCATCCATAGTTAGTGTAGAAGCAATTACATTTCTGGCTTTTACATCATACTGTGCTCTACGATTTATATCCTGAGTCCACTTAGAAAAATTTTTTAAAATATTTTTCCATTAACAACATGAGTTGGCTCATATGGACCGTTCAATGTTGCATCCCAAATACCTTTATCCACGGATTCAAGAAAGATTTGCATCCGAATTTTCCAAAAAGCATAGTTTTCACTAGCAAATAGTGGTGGTCTATTTGTTGATGCACCTTCACCAAAGGTTTGAGAACTAAACACCATTTTCATAGGATCAGTCGACTTAAAGAAAAAAGTAATCGACTTGTTTTTTGAATATTTTATGAAAACCAGCTCTGGTGCCAATTGTTGAAAATGATATGGCTTAGTTTCTCACACCAAGAAGGGGGTGAATTGGTGAAACTTAAAAACTAGAGTCTTCTAAAAATCTTTTTCGCAAAAGGAAGATCTTTCAAAACTTTCTTGAAACGCAAGGAATAAGATTTTTAAGTGCAATGGAATA
Source organism: Vigna radiata var. radiata (assembly GCF_000741045.1). Taxonomy (NCBI): domain Eukaryota; kingdom Viridiplantae; phylum Streptophyta; class Magnoliopsida; order Fabales; family Fabaceae; genus Vigna; species Vigna radiata. The sequence continues at coordinate 17,853,894 of NC_028352.1, read as the reverse complement.
TAGTTGACTATGTAAAAATTAAAGTCAACTTTGAAAGTAAAAATGTAGGGATAGAGAAACTAAATGCAGATTTTTATACTGGTTCGGCCAACCTGCCTACATCTAGTATCCTTCCAATCCCAGGAAGAAAATACACTATAATGATCAAGGTTTTTACAACAAGGCTTTTATAGCGACAACACATCAAAAATATAAAACACCTCTCTAACCCTATGATCAAAATATAATCATATACAAATCAAGACTAGCAACAAGAAATCCCCTTCTCCTATTGTCTTCAACTCTTTGAGCAACCCTCAAAGTCCAGAATGCCACACGTCCTCTTCCTGTAGTCAAAACAGGGTAAACACCAATCTTCACAAGATTGAGAAAACCTGATCACGAAACAGACACCTCAAGTGCAGATTGATCAAACAGTCAAAGCACACAATTCTTGCTCTTTAAGAAATCACCAAAGATGAACACCACGGTCTTCTTTATGGATTCTTGGATCTTTATTCGCGTTCTGTAAGATAGCACAAATCTGAAACAATTCACAAACTCGTTAGATACACCAAAAACTCTTACAGAATTCAAATTTGTGTCTATATATAGTTTTCCATAAAACTGACGCTCCTAAGTCGACTTTGCTACTAATAGAGTTGAATGTACAATGACAGTTATAATAGATAGTAGTAGTTAAAGCAACTTAATTGATTACATAATTAATGCAGTTGATTCTCAATTAATGTTTGGTCAAACACATTAAAAATATAGTCGTTAGACATGACAAGCACTAACAGAATTTCAAAAACATAACAAACTTAGTCGAATAGTTTGCGCATACAGTCAACTATATAACAGTTCAATGCAATTTTGAATATCTTCCTCTTCAAAAATTCTCATAGCACACTTTGAAAAAGTTTGTAAAAAGCCACGAGTTTTAATTGACTTATTTCATAATGAAGTCAACTTAAAATTGTTGTTTTGCCACACAATTAAAGTTCAACAAAAGTGCATGTGGTTTTTCTTTTCCAAAACATATGTCATGCAATTACAAATAAAATCACATTATATAACATAGTGAAATTGCAATGATCGTCACAGAAACAAAAACAATACAGACATGTTCTCATATGATCACAATTATAAAAGCAATGAACATGTAACACATATAACATATACATATGTGCTATTAATTATGTGTTGTCTTCATAAAAAAATAGAAGCTCTGAGATTGTAGGTTCAGCTAAACCAGTGCTCCCCCTATCACAATCTCAACAAGAGTTAAAGTGAACTTTTGGTTTTAATTTCTATTTTGGGCAAAGGGAAAAAATGTCATTTTACCCTCATTAATTAAGTTATGTGGGTGTAAAAAGTAAAGAAAGGAAAATAAATATGAAAGTAAAAGATATAGTGATTGTTGATATTATTTTAATTAAAAAAATAAGGATGGAATAAGAAAAGATAAACAAGAGAAAGGGAAACTAGGGTTCATAATTGTAATCTACATCTAAAACAAAAAGAGAGAGATAGGGACAGAAAGAGAGAGAGAGAGAGAAAGAGAGAGAGAGAGAGATCTCAAAAAGGAGAGGAAGAACTGTAAAACCCTTAGAAATTGGCGGTGTTTTAGAGTGTAGACAGCCCTAGGATTGGCCAAGGTATGGGGAAGCTTACCTTTGTTTGTTTATTGTTGTATGTTATATGTGTTCTTGGTTATTTTGATTAATAATCCTTGTTTGATATATGTTTATATGATTATGATTATGGTTATATGTTACTTTTTTTGGGCAAGGGTTTATGGATGCATGGACATAGGGTTTATGTAGTATTTGTGTTAGGTTTTCCCTATGAATGTATATTTGGTTGTTGGGTTATCCCAATAAAGGATTTAATGCTAAAGGAGAATAAAGTTATGAGGCATGGGGGTTTTCCACGCAAATGTATGTGTAAGGGTGTGATAATAATTATATGCAATATATTTAGGTTTTATTGGGTATAACAGGTCAATGATTGGGGTTGGATGATTCAAGTGATGTATTATATGTGTTTGAGTATGTTTATATGAGGATGTGATGCTTGAATGCATGTATAATGTGGTTGAGTATGTTTCTACATGATTCGGGATTGATGTATGTATGTTTGAATGCTTGAATCATGTCCAGGATGTGTTTCGTTTCGGCAATAATCGATTATCATTAGTGATAATCAATTATCTGCGCATCAAAATTGAGTCTGGTTGCAGAAATAATCGATTATCTAAAGTGATAATTGATTATCCCTTCTTGCGTGATGTTTCTAGGTAATTTTCTCTGAGATAATTGATTATCAAAAGTGATAATCGATTATCACGATGTATTTTGGTGTAAAATGATGAATTTGATGAAGAATAAACATAGACCAAGCCTGAGAAGCGGTAAAACACGTTGGTACTCAGTGAATGAGAGTAATGGGCATGTTTAGGGTAAAATTTGACTTGTGATTGTGAATTTGAGCATGAATGAGTGTTGCGATGTATTAGAGTATGTGGTTGATGAGCATGAGAGTGAAGGATAAGTTTACTAGTTGTGTGCATTGGAAGGGTTATTCGGGTATTAAGCCTTCCTTGTGTGGGTGTGAAGGTGTCTTCCTTGTCCTTGTGTGGCAAAATTACATGTTCCTTAGCTAGATTGTAGGACTACTCAAATATATCTGCATGGGGAATCTGTAAATGGGGTTGTAGGAGCGGTTACAATCAGTAAGGTAGGATACATGAGTGTGACTGATTCTTTTCACTGTGGTGTTTATGGTACGATGATGCTCATGATTTCGTTTATGACTGGGATAGTCATGATAATGGTGTATCTATGATAGTGATCATGGTATGAGAGATGCTCTAGGTGATGTTATGTGATAGATGTGTTACTATAAGAGTATAGTAAGTAGTTAGCATAGGTTTTAATGAGTGGATAGACCAAGAGCCTATGTGTGAGATGTTAGTGATGACATCAAAGGTTAGAGGGATCAAGTAATTCTTTTTGATTGCATTGTCATGTTAGTGGATTAGGAATCCTATTGTTATTACTACTATTATGGGGTGTTTGATGATTGGGATTTAATCAGTGTGTTTATATCATGATTTATGATTGTTTTACTGGTAGCTTACCTCGTGTGTTTGTGTGTTTGTGTGTTTGTGAATGATATTATCGAGGATGATCGTATAATATGTTATACGTTAGCTTATGATGTTGTAAATGATTGGGATTTAATCAGTGTGTTTATATCATGATTTATGATTGTTTTACTGGTAGCTTACCCCGTACATGTTTGTGTTTGTGTGTTTGTGAATGATATTATCGAGGATGATCATATAATATGTTATATGTTAGCAAATGATGTTGTAGATGGTGCTGAGGCATGATAGAATCGACAGATGACAAGGAACAGACTTGGGATTTTATGCACAGTTATTACTTTTGAACTTTAAGATAATGTAGTTGGAGTCATTTTATTTCCTTCATTATTTTCATGGGATAGATATTTTGGAACTTTTATGTTTTATGCACGTTTATATGTTGAAGTTTTTGAAAATACGTTTTCACGTTATATTGAAGTTTGAAATTTTACCGATTTTTGAATAACCTATGACACCCTGGAAATTGGGGTTTTACAGGAGCCATGGATGCCACCATTGTAGCCACACTATTAAAGTCTATAAAAAAATAATTTTTTTTCCAAACCATAGTCCTTCTTTGAAACTCCAGGTTGAGATTATTCCGAGACGAATTAAAGCTTAAATGATTTGGACCATTTTTAGTCAAGACTGTGACACTATGTGAAGAAATTGAAATTGAAGATCCAAAGACAGAGAGAGGTTGAAAAGTGAATACACAAAGGCTAAAGGAATACCAAGGTGGTAATCTCGGCAGATTCACCACCAAAACCGCATTGGACGAACCATGATGAATATGGATCGAGCTAAAGACATTAAACAAGTGCTATTGGGAGGTAGCCCAACTTTGATACTATTTTATTAATTTAGATTATTTCATAACTTTGGTGTATTTAGTTTGTTTGCATTGTTTGATAGATTCTATGTTGCATAATTAGATTTACATTCTAACATGAATTGGATGTTGTTTGCATGAGTAGAAAATGTCTAGGACCATGAAAGGTTAAAAGCATTCTATAAGAGTTAGGAGAAATATGACAAAGTGTGGAGTTGTAAATTGAAAGAAAAATCTAACGGAGCTTACAACTCGAGCAGTAGAATTAGTGCTTAAGCCACCACTTGTAGGTGGGTCACCCTAGGTTTAGAAATTTGAACTTTAAAAGATTGATCCCTATATAAAGATTTTTTGTTAGCAAAATGATGAAGATGAAGTTTTGATGATGTCCATATCAAGTCAAGAGAAATCAAGATTCAAGAAGATGTTATGAAGACTTGTATTGCATTGGAAAGCTTTTGTAATAATTGTAGTTCAGTGTCTAGGACTTAGATTTTCATTGGTTTTGATTCCATGTACTTTCATACTTTGTATTTTTTTTTTTCAGAATAAAAAACACACGGTTTTAATCAATTAAACCAAGTATTAATCGATTAAAGTGTTGCAGGTGCTGAAAACCCAAACAGGCTCTGGAATAACTGATTAAGACCTGTTTTAATCAATTAGTTAATCGATTAATCCTAAGAATAATCGATTAAAGTTAGTCGTTGGAGTTTTCTAGCCATTAAAACTAGTTGTTGTACTCATTTTAATCGATTAACACTTGTATTAATCGATTAAAAGCGTTAAATGGCCAGTAATGAAGAATGGAAGAGTATTTGCTTGAGTCTATAAATAGGCTCTCTTTATCCATCAACAACAACTCTTCCCTTGTGCTCTGGAACTCAGAAATCATTGTGAATTGTGTATTCTTGTTCGGCTTGAGAAACTCTCATCCATGGAGCTGGTGAAGTGTTGCTACGGTGACAGAGGAATAACATGTTCATCCTTGGTGCATCTTAGGATGTGTTTGGATGAAGATCATCCTTCGTGAAGTATTTAGAGGAAGTGTTTCATCCTTTGTGAAGACTCAAAGGAGGTGTAGGTTCATCTCTTGTAGTATCAAGAGAGGTGGTTTCTAAACTTTTACAAATTGTTTCTTTGTAATTTGTAATTGTTTTGTGATTAGTGAACTGTTTATCTTGTTTTGAGATAAGCAACTGGACGTAGGATTGGTAAGATCCGAACCAGGATAAAATCATTTGTGCAAATTTCTCTTAACCTTACTTTTGTTATTTGTTATTATTATTTGGTTAATAAGATAAATTAAGTGGAAATTAAAAGGCACACGTTTGTATTAAAAACCCTCTTGGTTTGTTATTCCATGCTAACTATTCTGCTACAACCGCTCAAACAGTTTCACTTAAAACCCACTACTCACGTCTACCAATCCACTCACTCTTGAACTCTTTAAAACCCCTAAAATCCTTTTAATCTACATCCACTCATTAGCGAATTCCTTTTTCTCTCAATATCTACTTCATCCACTGTTTTCATCTAGTGAGTATAACACATCCATTTCAATCTCTTTTTAAATTATAATCATTTGTTAGGGTTTGCTCAAGCCCCAACTTGCAGCTTGAACACCCTTTTTTGTAAATAAGCATTTGCATGTTATTATGTGTTCATGAGAAGATTCAGGAGCACTTTGTTTATCGTTTCAAAGTTGAAAAACATTTTAATGTAGAGTTTTTCCATAAAAGCTTTGCATGTCAAACTTGTGAAAAGTTTTAGCGTTTGTGGATATCTTGTTTCTGATTTTTTATGTGGACTGCATGTTGTTATTCTTAGTTAAAACAATTTACTATTACATGTTGAAACTTTAATCAGAATCTTGTTTCAGTGTTGAATTTTCAATTAAATGGACAAAATGATGGTTTCATGTAAAATCTATGGTTGTGGAACTATTTAATTGATCATACAAAGGAGAAATTAAATTGTTGTGGTTGAAATCTATGTAGAATGGCCCTAAAAAGTTGGGTTTTACATGACACTCCTACCTCAAAGAAGAGGAAGGTAGCTGCTACTTCAACATAAAAAAAGAAGCCAAGTCCCTTACTGTAGTTATTTGAAAGCTTATTGATGACTGCATATTTATGGACTCATTTAGCCTTTAATGTTGGATTCTTAATTGGTTTTTGTACTTTAATAGAATATTTTAATTATGATTTTTTATAATTGGGTTTATTTGGAATGAGATACAAAAACATGTTAAAAATAACTTTTTAGTTGCATAAATGTTCTTTTGATATTTTGAGGTGTGTTAGTGCAGTTACAACTAAGTTGAACTCATTAAGGTGTGGAAATAAATTGGTTAAGGTTTCATAACACCTAAAAGAATAACAAATAATCAAGACCATAAGAAGTCAATCCAAGCATAGCATGAAAAAGTGAAGAAATTTGGCTAAGCCAAGAAGAGGGAACAAACAACAAAAATTGGATCTTGCGGTTTCTCTATTTATTCTACCAAAAGGGCTTATTGATAAATGTTTATGATTAAAGATAATTTGAGAAAAATATATTTTAAGATATTTTATTTGATATTGCTAAATAATTACCTTATTTAACTATATCAATAAATATCAAAAGATAATATTTGTTAAATCTTTTTCAATCTAACAAATATCTTCTCAAATATTTTTAAATCTCCACAACAATCAACTACATCTTGAAAATATTAAATTATTTAGAAGATAATTGGAAGATATTTCATAAAGAAGATAGGGTTACTCCCTACACCACCCCACATTATTTCCTACACTACCATATTTTTAAAAAATTCTAAAACTATCCTTTATATTTTAAAAAATCATACATCTCCACTTTTTTTTTTCAATGGATGTCGACATTTGTTAAAGAAAAAAATTCTTCAACGGATATGCCGCTTCCGTTCAAGGTTTATGTTTTTTTTTTTAGTTTTTAGTTTATTAATATATTGTATTTTAAATTAATATATAGATATTATGTAATTTTTTAAAAATTGTTATATAATTATATATAAATTAATTTTATTTAAATTAATAAAATAATTATTATTAATTTAATTAAATAGTATTATTTTTTAATTAATTATGTTAAACGGATATGCCGGTTCAAGTTTTTTTTTAGTTTTTAGTTTATTAAAATATTATATTTTAAATTAATTTATTGTGTATTTATTTTTATTTTTTTATATAATATATTACGTAATGATATGTATATTAATTTTATTTTATTTAATGAAATAATAATTATTAATTTAATTTAATTATTTTTTGTTTTATTTTAATTACATATTATTATTTAATTGATTATTTAAATATTTTTTATTTAATTAGTTAATCGGATATGTCACATTGTTCGAGTTTTTTTTGTTTTTTTTTTTAATTTTTAGTTTATTAATTTATTATATTTTAAATTAATTTATGGAGTATTTAAAATTTTTTGTTTTTTTATATATACAAATAAAAACATTATTAAAATAAAATCTAAAATAAAAACAATAAACTAAAATAACAAAAAAATTAAAATCTATCAACAATAGTTGAAGGTGAAAGAGATGTTGACATTCGTTTTACTAGAAAGAAGATCACAACAACAAAAAAGCCTGAAACAAAGTCCAAAAAATTCTATATAAAGAAACTTGAAGAAACACATTAGAGGAGTTTAAGAACCCTTTGGAAGATTCTAAGACTTTCACGGTCTAATCCTTATATATCTCTCCAAGAGAAATTTTGATGATATTAGATATTAAATGTTATACTAGAAAATACATTCTTATATTACGTTAATATTCTAATATGTGTTTTATATTAGCCGCAATGCATTGGATTGTCTAATCAAACTCATAAATCTTAGGTGATCTATCAAAATGAGCTTAATATAAATTCAATTACATATAATACAAATCATAGTCAAAAAACATTTTACAAATCAAATAAAATCAAAGAAGTCTTAAGTACCTTTTAAACACATTGGTTAATCAAAATGTCTTTTCTAGAAATAAAAAGAGCTACAAATCATCCCTATGACACATAAAAAAGAAACAAAAGAAACACACTACGAATAATTTATTTATCTTAATTGTATATTTTTGAATCTTTTCCTTTCCAAAATAGAAGAATCCAAACTTTCCTTTATTAAACCTTCTAATCAACCATACAAATAAGCAACCACATAAAGTACAACTTAAGAAATTATAGTGTCTAATTGAAAAAAATTTAAACCTTATAATAAACCATACTTACATCTTTTAACAAAATTACACTAGTGCAAAAAAAGTTGTTTAATGTCACCCACCAGACGTCGGTTCGAAGGAAGCCCGACATATATGAGTGGATGGTGACATTACCGTAAATAAGTTGGTAACCTAGACGTCGGTTTCAAGGGAAGGCGACGTCTATGATATTGTAGACGTCTGCTCTGCCCTAAACCGACGTATAGTGGCCTGAGGAAGACGAGAAGACAGTCTATTGACGTCGGTTTTAATAGGGGGCCGACGTCTACTGGGCTGCAGTTAATGCTCTTTACTTGATTCCCGGGCGCTTAAACGTCATGTAGTCAAAAAGTGACGTCTATGGCCTGTCTAGAAGGCGGGAAGACAAAAATTTTTGCAATTTAGACGTCAATGTTTAAGGGGAGCGACGTTTATGTGCCTGTAATTAATTATGTTCACCAAAATCAGAGGCCCTTAGACATCTGGCAGAAGGGCACCTACGTCTAAATTATTATAGACGTCGGCGCCCCTTCACAACTGTCGTCAACATCCCTGACAGGAAATCAAACGTTAATCGGTTCAGCTTCCTAGACGTCGGCTCCCCTTTAAACCGACGTCTAATGGGCATTCAAAAAGTCAGTTTATATGTTAACTTGGTCGTCGAATTAGTTAGATAACCGATGTCTAGGTAACTATAGACGTCGCTTTCTGGAGCAACCGACGCCTCATTTCATTTTAAATAAACCGTAAACTCTTTGCGGCATTGCAGTTTCTAATATCATCGTCTTCCTCCTCTCCTTTTTCTCTTGTTGCACGTCTCCTTTTTCTCTCTTGCGGCATTGCATCCCAGGTGCGTGTTTTTTTATGGTTACCGTTTAATCTTTGTTCAGTCTTTCATCGATTATTTTCTGGTTCAATTGATTAAAATTTGTTTTCTTTGTGTTGTGTTTTAGTGCAGTTTTGTTCCTTTCTTGGGGTAACGTAGTACCACATTCTTCCTTTGCTAGCTGCCTCCCAGAAAAAGCGACGTCTTTTGGATTTCTGGTGGCGTTTTGACCTAAAAACGACCCTAGGTCGTTGCCTAGTTATCGTTTCACCGTAATTTTTCTCTTTTGCGGTTGAAAATGGAACTAAGCAAGAACCCAGGTTCGGTTTTTGGTTGAAATGTCATGAGAAATTCAAAAGACGCAAGCTTTTTTTTTTTGGGGGAAACTAGTAAAGGCAGAGTGTGCTACTAGGCTATCCAAAGACAGGAACAAAACTGCACTAAAACACAACGACTGTATTAGACGTCTGTTAATGCAAAAACAGACGTCTATAGTGACCTTAGACATCGGTTAGTGACATGTTCGAAGTCTTTATGCGCTTTTAGACGTCGGTTAATACGTAGTTCGACGTCTATATTGTGCCTTTAGACGTTAGGTTAGGCCTATACTGACGTTTGGTGACATCGGTCATGGCACTAACTGACGTCACTATAGACGTCTGTTGAATGGATGTCCGACGTCCTATTGACGTCACCGATAATGACGTCAGTTGTTTAATAGACGTTAAAAATCCAAAATAACTGACATTAATCAGCATTTTTACACTAGTGTTAATAGGTCATTATATTTAAAATAGAACCTTCTTTACTTGAATAAAATTAGATAATCAAATAGTCATAAATAAGTGAAATGATTAATTCTTATTATAATACTCCATTAAACATATTCATATATTCATACTGACATATTTTAATAAAATTAATAGGTCATTATGTTTAAAATATAACCTTCTTTACTTGAATAAGATTAGATTATCAAATAACGTAACATAGTTAATAAATGAAATGTTTCAATGTGACTAATATGATTTTTACTTATGAAAGTAACTCTAATGACAATGTTGATAAATGAAATGTTTCAATGTGACTAATATGATTTAACTAATAATTTAAAATAATATAAAAATTGAAACCTTTATTAATTAAATTAGTTATATTTGAATAAATATTTGCAATTATTCTAATTTTGCCACGTATGTAAAGGTGGCATCTAAAACAATAAATTAATTCTTATCACTTGATACAAAAAGAAAAAAAAAATATAATTCATGATATTGTATTATGCTTTGTTTCTATCTATGTAGTTAATAATAACTATAGTTTCTAGTATCAAAGGGAGATTAAGTTAGAATAACAAGAGATAGATTGTGTATTTGTGATATATAGTTAAGATAGTTAGAAATACTTGAAGTATTTTTATTAATTTAACCTTTCAAGAGTTTATTTAAAGGAGTACCAAAAATAATTCAAATGTTTAAAGTGAAACAATATATTTCTATTTGATATTCTTATTCATTATATTACTTCATTAAATGACTTGCTCTATATTCTCATAAAAACAAAAAGAAAAATCTTATGTTCTATATAACCTTCTTTCTTATAAAGTTTTTGTATGTACCTTTATTTCATCCTTTTTCCACTTCTTTAAATACTTTAATTTCTTCAAAAGTTATAATGTGTACATTAATTCACAAGTTTCAAAATCGACTCAATTAAAATATCAAATTAAACAAATCAAACATAATACCATCTAGTTCAATTTATGCTATAATAAAAGTCTCTTCAATGAATTTTTTAATCTAAGTTATCAAGAACAAACCTATTTTAACATCTTACCTTTTATACAATATTATTTAATTTTGTTGTGATGTTGTAAAATTAATAAGTATCATTAAATATAAAACTTAGAAATGTAAAAAATAATTTAATTATGTAGAATTTGTTTTTCAATCTATATATACCAATTGAGGAAATATCATTCTAATTAAACACATTATGTATTGAATGCTAAGAACAGTATATAGTAGGATTTGTTTCCAAAAGTCGACGACTAAAGAAGAAAATTATGGATTTTCCACAAATGTCAGATGTCAGAAGATGAATGGAGTGGATTAGGAAATTACTTAGCGCAGATCTCAGGAAAAAGAAAAATTTACGAAGCAGTCAAATGTAATGAACCGACCAAGAATGGTCGCATTGCATTCCCAAAAAGCCACAGTAATAAAATCGCAGGCGAAGCGTCACAGTCACAGAAAAAAAGTGTCACCCTTCACCCAAACCCACACCTTAGGGTTCCTCAGTTCCTCTTCTTCTCCTTTTAACCCAACAACAAGCTCTCAGAAAAAAAAAAAAATCCTCATTCCCCAAAACACCCTTCGCGCAAACGCATGGCGAAAACGAGGCCAGGCAGAAAGGACTTGGACTCGTACACCATAAGAGGAACCAACAAGGTCGTCCGAGGTAACACATACAACCACCCTTTGCGTTTTCCTCGTTCAAAACGCTTCCTTTCCATGTTTTCGTGGCTGCCCATGATGTTTTTTTGAGATGGGGTTGTCGTTGACAGCGTTTGGTTCTTTGGTGCTGCAGCCGGTGATTGCGTTCTGATGCGGCCATCGGACACGTCGAAGCCCCCTTACGTGGCGCGCGTGGAGAAGATCGAGCAGGACAATAGGAACAACGTGAAGGTGCGTGTGAGGTGGTACTACAGACCCGAAGAGTCCATTGGGGGTCGCAGACAGTTCCATGGTGCCAAAGAGCTTTTTCTCTCCGACCACTATGATGTGCAGAGTGCTCACACCATTGAAGGAAAATGCGTAGTACACTCTTTCAAGAACTACACCAAGCTGGAGAATGTGGGTGCTGAGGATTACTATTGTAGATTTGAGTACAAGGCTGCCACTGGGGCTTTCACTCCTGACCGTGTTGCTGTGTGAGTTTCCTCTCATATATGTTTTTCTCTATACATAATTCGATTTTTGTCCTATAAAAATTTAATGTAGAAACATGTTTATGTACATTGTTTTTGTTATAAATTTAAGTCTCTACATTTTTCATTGTAAAGGATTTCTAGTCATTATAAAAGAATTAGTATTGTTTTTACTATTTACATTTTAACAGAAACATGAAATTTTTGTATGTGGTTTTAGTCTTTACAACAATTTAATACATTTTAGTATTTGTGTTTTGAGTGAACTCGAGATTTTAAATTTACATTTTAACAGAAACAGCAGATTTTGGCAAGTGGTTTTTAGTCTTTAAAGCAATTTAATACATTTTAGTAGTTATATTTCAAGTGAAAGTCGAGATTTTAGTTTTAGATTTTAGGCTGTATAAGCATTTAATACGATTTTAGTGTACTAATATGTTTTCCGACTTTATATTTTAAGTGTTCTTACTTCTAGTACCTGATGGCGTAGTCAGATTGCATATTTTTTTTGGTAAATGTGAGTAAAAACCTATTAAAATTTTCAGGTATTACTATAAAAATTTGGGTTATGTTGGGGGATCCAAAACATGTCTTACCTTTTCATGTATATTTTGTTTTGGGTTATTGATTGTGTGGAAGGGAATTTTGGGTTTTAGAACTAAAGGTTTGCTTTTTTGGCTTGTGTTTTGAAGGTATTGCAAGTGTGAGATGCCATATAACCCGGATGACCTCATGGTACAATGTGAAGGGTGCAAGGATTGGTAAAATCAGTGTTTTCTGCCTCGCTTTCTTTACTAGTATCGTGCTTGGAGTTTTGAATTTATTTTTTGGGTGTTTATTTTTGTATGTTGAATTTGAGCATTGGATGCTATTTACTGGGTTGAAGGAATTATCAGTTATGTGATCTCACCACCTGCAGAATGAGTGGCCTAAAGGGTGTTAGAAAGTTGTAAGTTCTATTGGAAGCTCATGTATGGTCCTAAAACTCTTGTATAGAACTGCATCTACCTGTGCAAGCCCTTTGCATGTTGGTCTTGAAAAAGCATTTTACTTGTGAAGTAAAAGTAAAACAAATCTAAGAAGAAACGGGTGAATATATAATGCGTTGTACATTCACTTGTGACTTCCGAGCTTCACAGCTAAAAGTTCAGTGACGGATGAAATTTATGTCTGCTCTAAAGTGTCAATGTGCCCAATGGGTTCTGTCGTTTCTTTTATTTCAATATATGCGTGAGCCAATAGAAATTTGATGATGCAGAGGCTTATTCCATCCATTGATTGTTTCCATGCAAGTTTTGAAAAGTATACTTGGACATGTATTTTCATATAATGTTTATGAAATACGGGAGCTGCAAATTACTGCACTCATCATCAACATAGAACTTTGTGGACATAACTTCTATGTGAATTGTGGAAGAGTTAAAATCTAATGAGTGTCCAAGAATCACATTCTTTACATGTTGAGTGTCTCTTTATGCTCTATAGAACACGCATTTCAATCTTTGTAGGTTTTTTGTAGGTATCATCCTGCTTGTGTGGGCATGACCATCGAAGAAGCAAAGAAATTAGATCATTTTGTGTGTTCAGAATGTTCATCTGATGATGATATGAAGAAACCGCAAGCTACATTTTCTGCATCCCCAGGAGCCGATGGCAAGGTGACTTCTTGTGTCCAACACCAAATAATTGTTACTTAATGTTCCCAGCATATTACCAAGACATTAGTTTTCTATTATCTAGTTTCTGGCAAGGATATGGGGAGGGAAACGGGACACATTTCTGAAAAAGGAATGAATGATTTAACATATGGTCTAGAATTTGGAGTTTGATGGGAAATAAATCTCTTTAAAATTTAACCCTTATACAGCTAGTTTCTAAAATGACCATAGATTGCAGCTAGTTTTCCACTAGTTAGTGTGGACGGAGACACATGAATAAGTACTGGGCATGTGTAAGTTAACAGTATCATGTGCATTTCTCTCTTGTTTTGATACCAAACCTTGCATAGTTCTGTCTTATTTGCTGTCCTTAATCTGAAACACTGTGTGCATTGTTGGAATAAAAATATGTGGGTTGGCTAAATGTATACCTATGCTATTTTTAGTTGTTGTACTGTTGTCTGGCAGGTGTGTATTCTTTTTATAGTCATTGGTAATGTATTGAAGGCTGTAATTTTCTTTCTTTTTGAGATATAGGCTTAGCAATGATGTTTATCTCTGTGAACCTTCGTTTAATTGATATCCTTATGACTATGTTACACTCACTTTGGTTAATCTGCTCAAAATTTTAACAATATTTAACATGAAAAACCAGCACCTTCCATTTTGTGAGGGGTTTATACACGTAGGGCTATTTATTTTATTCACTACTTGTCTTATATCAATTGCTATTGAATTTTTGGAGGGGTTAATGGTGCTGGCACAGTGAGGTTATTTATTTCTGATGAATGCAATTTCATCCTCATGTCTTTTTTATGATAGGCTCAAGTTAATATGGGACTCTGATTGATTATATTCAGTAAGATATATGTATTACCACAATTTGGAAACTCTCATCAGATGCCCTTTTGTTTGAAAGTGTTTAAAAAAACAAACTTTCGAAACCAATAAGCAAAAGAGAAGTGCCCTTTTTGTAATTATGAGTAAAAATTGAATTTTTTTTCTCTCAAACCAAATGGGGTCACAAAATAGTTGGTAGACAGTTGGTTCATTGTTGAGGCACAGTGACATTTTGCTTTTTGGATTGTGGTTTTATATTATTGGATTTCAAAATTTGAATTTTGCAGGTGGAGCCCAAGCGGCGAAAGAGATGACCATAATGCAGTAGTAACCTTGTTTGGAGGCGTGAGTGACTCTTGCTGAATTTGGGTGGCACTCTATGGTAGCTTTTGTGTGTTGTACAGCTTCATCTAGAGGCTATGAACATTTCATTATGTATCTGACTTAGCTTATATTATGTATCTATTCGTCTTAGATTTTATAACTCTGACATTCCCTCAAGTTAATTCCGATCCAAGTGTTTATTATTCTTCAGATGATGACATCAAAACCTAAAATACTAAGCACAGAGAAGCAGTTAGTTTTAAATGTTGGTTCGTGTGTAGCACTTAGCACTTAGCTTTTGAAAAATTCGCCAAATGATTTTTCTTATTTATTTATTTGGATGAACATGATAACTGCATAAGTGTACAAATCCTACAAAAGGAGCGTATAGAATTTAAAAAGGGAGAAAAAATTATCTCTAGCATTATGATGGTTGAATTTAAAAATAAAGAATTAAAAAGGGAGAAAAAAAGACAAGGATAAGCTTGCACACTTATTGCACGGCACAACTGTTGCACGACCTTCTTTGTCCATGCTTATCAATTACAAAAAGAAGCCGAAAGCAGTTACAATTTCGTGTGTTTTGTTTTGTTCTTCTTTTTTTGTTTTTATCTGTTATGGGCCTTTTACTGTCTTGCTTGTATTTGTTTATGTTATCCTTCTGTTTTGTTTCGTCAGTGATGAAAGAGTTTTCATATTTATATGTTCCAGTATGTTTGAGAGCATCTTTTTTCTTTCCTTTGCATCAATTTTCATGATGGTAAAAGAGTGGGTTAATTCCGCTTTGTTTCAACACTTACTCTATACAAATTTCTCAAAGTACAACTTACATAGATAGTGCTAGGGATTTAATGGAGGACCTAAGAAAAATATTTTCAAAAAGTGATCATTTTTTGCTTTCAAATATTCATCAAGAGATAAACTATATGAAGTACATGCAAACAAGTGTTATTCGTAGATTTTGATCATGGACTTCTGGCCTAGTGACAAGATTTTAATTGTGGTTTAGATTGTTTTTATTGTCTAAAAAATGTCTCCTTGTTGTTTAGAGATAAAAGATTCACATGTAAAAAGACTTTTTGACGCTCAAGTCAATAAGAAAGTTAGAATTTCTATAAGGAAAATAAAATTTTAACACCATTTTTTGACACCATTTTGACACTGCACACGTGTCAAAATGTGGTTGGACGATTTTAAATTAAAAAACAAACTTTGGTTTTTCTCTTCCAAATATACCCCTGTCTCAACTTTTTTAATTTGAAATCGTCCAATCACATATTGACACGTGTGCACTGTCAAAATAGTGTCAAAAAAATGGTGTTAAAATATCATTGTCCTTTCTATAAATATGATAAATACCACTTTTGGTCCCTAGTACGGGGGTTGTATTCAAAATGGTCCTACATTTTTTAAAAAGTAACAGTTGATCCCAACTTTTGAAAAAAATGTCCAAGTTAATCCTTTTCGCTAACGGCGTCAAAAATTTAAAGTTGGAGCTGCCTCCCTAGACTAAAGTTAATGATGTGTCAGTGTTTAGTGATTGTGTGGCATTAATAGGTTTATAGACGTGTAAAATTTAAATTAGGAAAAAATAAATTGAATCTAACCCAGTTATTCATGCGCTGAGTGTCTCTCTCCCTTCCTAACCCAGTGAACATAGCATTGCACATCTTCATTATCATTTGGGTAAGCTTAAAAGCATCAAGGAAAACTCCATGCTCACATAGCTTGGTAACCAACCCCACAATTTCATTATCAGCAAAGCTTCTTCCATGGCGCTCCTGCTTCCCTAACATCCCGAAAACAACTTCACCCGTGAAATCATCGGGAGGAAAATCAGAATCTCGTTCAAGCATTTTGTCAATCATGTGGAGGGCATCAACCATTTTATCTGAATCAAGTATCTTCTCCTTTAACCTCTTAGCCATACATCCCAAAACCACTACTTTGGGAAGGTGCAGAGACTCTGCTCTTCCAGTAGCAACATTGCTCTTCCAATGCCTCTTAAGAAACCAAAAGTAATTAAGCCTCTGCCATACTTTCTGTTCTGCATTTTCTCTAATGGCACAGGTATTGATAAATATTATTTTTGCATTCTCGAGAACACCCAAACAAAAAAACAAATAACTAGTAAATGGATTTCATCCCTAAACCCCAATCCATCCAATCTAAAATTTGCAATTCTGCAAAGATGATAAGAGAAAAAAATTACGTCTTTCCCATGAAAATTCTCATGTCATTCTTCCCCCAAGTGACGATTAGTAATATTAAAAGTGGAAAAAAAAAATCGTCTTTTCATTCAATTTATCGAAGCTAAAGTGAATCCGAAATACCCACCAAACAAAATAAAATAAAATTCCTATAATAATAATGGTTGGAAGGTGTGTTGGATGTGTGGGTGTGGGTTTTGTTGTTATGATATCACCGATTTACTCGGCAGAGATTTTCTCTGCATCATCCAAGGGTTTTCTAACATCTTTGCTTGAGCTTTGTATCGACATTGGCATCTTACTTGGTTACGTATGGAACTTCTTGGGAGAATCTTCGAAACTTTTGGAAGAAGAGTCGGCCTTTTGCTCGAGACGGAGGAGCTTTGATTGCACCAACATTGTTTGTAAATATTACGGCACCGGCGGCCAAGCACGGAGGAGTCTAGTTAGGGTTATGGTTTGGGTTCCACCACGTTTAACTACTGCGACATTATCTATATTTTTTTTCACAATTTTAACCTCAGATAGCCAAGCAGTCACATATAATAGACACTTCATTCTCTTCTGTCCAGGGTGGCAGCTCCACTGGTAAAAAATTAACACCGTAACGAAAAAGGATTAACTTGAATAGTTTTTTCACAAGTTGGGATCAATTGTTACCTTTTATGAAAGGTTAGACCATTTTGAACACAACGTCCTCTACTAGGGACCAAAAGAGGTATTAAGCCTCTATAAATATTATGTGTATCAATGTTTATCATGTTGGTATTCCTTGGAGAATACTAGTTATATTTATAAGATCAACATAGATTGTGAGTCTATATTCCTGTTGTTACATCCCAATTTAGGACACCTCAAAACAACCATTTTAATGTATAAATGAATATAAATCCTTAAGACAACTTGTAAAATTAATTAAAAACTTTCAAATACTCTTAATTAAAACTCAAAACAACTAATTAAAACAAATTAAAACATTAATCTATTAAACAATTTTATAAACGTAGTATGTATCAAAAAATTCCCATAGAAATAAAATTCTCAAGTCTCTCATTATCCTCACTACATTAAGCATCAACCGAACCACCCGTATCATTATCTTCTCCCGTATAACAATCTAAGTCATACAATTATCGTAGGTGGAAAACACAACCACAAGAAAAATGCAAGGGTGAGTGTCAACACCCAATTTCGTCCGGGTGACTAAATAATAAGACTTGATTTTTGTTGTTGTCTTATTTCATTATTTTGTTATTTTAAAAAAAAAAGAAAAAAAAAGAAACGAAGAAAGAATAAAAAACAAAAAAATTTTAAAAGAAAAAAAGGAAAAAGAAAAGAAAAAAGAGCATGAAAAACGAAAAAAAAAAAGAAAAAAAGGAAGAAGAGGATAAAAGAAAAAAAAGCGAGAAAACAAAAAGAAAAGAAAAAAATAGAACATGAAAAGAAAAAAAAAGGCAAAAATAAAAGTAAAAAGAAAAAAAGGAAAAAGAGATAAAAAAAAAGAAGAAGGAGAAAAAAGGAAAAAGAAAAAAAAAGGAAAAAAAAGGAAGGAAGGAAAAAAGAAAAAAAGGGGGGTGCACGTGAATAAAATAATGGTGATTAAATGGGAGAGGTGCTCCACGTGATTATTTTCTTGGAAAAATGGTGCAACAGGCCCAAAAGCAATTAATATTAATGCAGGACAGATCACTTTGGAATATTTTCGAAATTTAGTTTTATTTGGTAATAATTCGAATCAACATTATGACAATCATTGCAAGGAATAATTAAAAATAATAAATTGATTGTTGTATTCAATTTCTTCCTAAAGAGAAAAATATGATTTTGATTTGATTTATTTTTCTTCAATCAAGGCCATTTATTTCCCTATTTTGCTAATTGACAATTAATTCGCCATTAAGGCAGGATCACAACAATATTACAAATGTGTGTATATAAATAGGCACCTAGCAAACAAGAAAAAGAGAAGAGAATTGAATTTCAAGAAGAGAGCATAAGGGAACAGAAAAAAAAAGATAGAAAAAATTCAATTTCAAAAAGAGAGCATAAGGGAAAAAAGAGAGGAAGAGAAAAATCCAATTTCGAGAAGAGAACGTAAGGGAACACAAAGAAAAGGGNTTCGCACTCATC
This sequence comes from Vigna radiata var. radiata, assembly GCF_000741045.1. Taxonomy (NCBI): domain Eukaryota; kingdom Viridiplantae; phylum Streptophyta; class Magnoliopsida; order Fabales; family Fabaceae; genus Vigna; species Vigna radiata. Next base: position 17,834,778 of record NC_028352.1, on the reverse strand, counting down.
CCTGGTTTTTATATCACTCCTTTCTTACTCATTGTTTTGTTTTATTTATTGCTATTGTGTGTTGTTTCTTTTAGTCTTTATTATCATGTTGTTTTATTTTTTTTGCTGCATTCTCAATTTTTGAAAGAAACAATAAATGTTTAATAAAAAGGATTTTTTTTTTTAAAAAAAAAATGGGTAAATTTAAAAAATAATAAAAGGTGATTTTTTTAGTCTTTCTTTTAACCGTTAATTATTTTTTTTGTAATTTATTTTCTACCTCTTAGACTATCCTTAAAAAATACATACGTTGTTTAAATATTTACATGAAACATTATTTTGATATTAAATAAAAGTAATAAAAATGAAAGATAAAT
>NC_028352.1:17830303-17832422 GCF_000741045.1 Vigna radiata var. radiata | reverse complement strand
AACATTTAATCAAAAATAACATTTTAACATATTCCTCAAGACGTTTGTGCACATATTGCTTGAAGACCTTCACCCTTCGCTTTTCCTAAACAAAGGATCATCCCCGCCAAACATTGTCACTACCCTCAATAACAAAAACTTTGCATTGGGGCAGATTGGCCTGACCAAAAGATTTCTTGCTCTAGTAGGGTGATCCCCGAATACATTGAGACAAAAAAAAAAAGAAACAAAGAAAAGGAACTTCCAAAAAAAGAATAAGTCCACTAGATTGAAAACCCGAAAGGGTGGTCTAGAAAAAGAAAAAACGAATCATGTTGAGGTCGTCTAGTCGCAAAATTAATCTTTTGAAAGATAAAGCAATCAGAATTTGAAATGATGTGTGGCCTTCTTTCTTTATCCAAAAAGCAAAAAAATTATATCCATTGTCACCCCGTTTGAGCCTAAAATAAATTCTTTTTCAAAATTATCCCAAAGCAAAGGTTATCATCAGGTAGGAGTCAACCCTTGATGCAAATGAAAAACACTCAATGATCAAACGGTGAGAACTCATCAAGAAGAATGAACAAAAAAAAAAAAAACAAACAAACAAAACAAAAAAAATCACAAAGTGATGATGAAAAAGGAATGAAAGCCAAAGTTCAAGGAAAAAGCAAAGTGCTCAAAAAGTCAAATAGTTGATGCAATGCCTAGATAATAACCCTTGTTTCAAAAAATATAACCAACAAACATTCATTTGGGCCTTCATATCCTTTTTTTCAAATACCTTTTAGCCCCTAACCACGTTACAAGCCTAATAAAGCCCACACAAATTGGATAATGCTTGCTTAATTTTTCATAAAGCTTAATTTTGCGATAAGGCGAAATGACTTTCAATGTGTCGTAAAAAAAGAAAAAAAAAGGTTAAAAATGAATGACAAAAAAGAGAAGAAGATAATGTCTCAGGCAGAGGGGATCTCCTTGCCAACTAGCCAGAAGCATGTAAAAGAAAATCAAACCAATTGGGGTCATCCTTTTAGCCAATTTTTTTTTTCATGCCCACTACCTCTTCCAAATGGAACCCTTTGCCAAGGAAAAAACTGGGGCAGCTTTGGGAGTCTCATACAAATTTTTCATCAACCCATGACCCAAGACTGGGGCAGCTTTGTGAGTCTCATACAAATATTTCATCAACCCATGATACCAAGACTGAGGCAGATTTGCAAGTCTCATTTGATTTGTTCACCCTTATTTTCATGGATCCATACCCCTATGCTCATTTTCCCAAACACTAAACCGGGGCAAAATTTTTTGGTATATCTTGTTTCATCTTGGCACTCACATATTACATCTCCTTTGAGGATTGTAGTACCCATGTGCCGGTCCCAGTCTTCCAAACCATTCCAAACAACTCTCATTCTCTTCAAAACAATCCTCTTGCCAATAAATTCCAGCATGTGTGCACTGATGTCCCAAAAGAAAAGTCAAAATGTAATAATCTCAAAGATTCAACCTCGGATGTAAGACATTTATCACTTTCACAAAACATTGAAAATGAAAATCAGTTTGATGATTGTAAGCAAGACGATTGACTCAAGCAAAAAAAAAAAAGCACAAAACAAAGCAAATGTTTTTCATATGTGCACAATCCATGAAAAAGAAAGTTTTTCTGATCGAAACCCTCTTCATTCATATGAGTGATTGTCGAATACTCCTTCAAAAATACAAAAAAAGTAGCATCAAGATTTTAACACTTTGTAGTGAAGTGTTTCAACGCCCTAATGTCTTTTCAAAAATCAAATTTCGGTCGAAAATTATGAAAACATTTCACAAAAGTCAAGTTTCAAAAATTTCAAAGTTTGAAAGCCCAGTTTCTACACTGGCCCACAAGCCCAGCTTCGCCTGATACCTTAAGCCCAGTTTTCACTGGCCCCTAAGCCCAGTTTTCACACTGGCCCCCCCTAAGCCCAGCTCGCCTGGCCCATAAGCCCAGTTTCACCTGGCCCACAAAAGCCCAGTTTCTACACTGGCCCCTAAGCCCAGTTCGCCTGGTACCTTAAGCTCAAGTTTTTCGTTTTGTTATCGGCCCTCTGCTTCGCAATGGTCAAATTTAAGTTTTTCTTCTGCGATTTTGGCCCTCTGC
>NC_028352.1:17812654-17827783 GCF_000741045.1 Vigna radiata var. radiata | reverse complement strand
TCTACCTCTTAGACTATCCTTAAAAAATACATACGTTGTTTAAATATTTACATGAAACATTATTTTGATATTAAATAAAATTAATAAAAATGAAAGATAAATAAAATAAAATAAAAAATAGTAAAAAACTTCATTTTAAAGGTTTAAGCACAGGTGCGACCATTCTGTCGGCCTTGCGCTGAAAACTTTTTCTTCTTCGTAATACCTTCCCTACACATAACCGACTCCCGAACCCAATCTTTGGTTTTCGTGGACTGGGCTTCATCATTTTATGGTTTTTCCGTAGTTTTTCATAATAAACTATGATGGCGACTCCAAACTCTTTTTCAAACCGTTTTCTTTTTGGGTCGTCGTCCCGTCGCGATTCCGGTTGCGACAGTGAGCTAACACAATAAACATCAAATCAATTGATATAACATTTATATCATAGTTGTTAAGTCTTTAACGTAATTCTATTACATCCAAAAATCAGCAGAGCTCAATAAGACTTACAACAACCATCATCGCACCCATAAACAATTCCCTTAACTTTAATATGCATCATTCCAATTAGCTCTACCTCACTCATCGAACAAAGGTAACCTGTGCCTATACCAAATTTTCTTATAACATCTAATCATCTTCTATACTTCCACGTATATTCCATTTTACCCAAACAAAACAATGCGATTGATCCTCCACCGCAGCTTCGGACCTGTCTCCCCTGTGTCAAGCGGCTGTAGCGGAATGGTTAGCGTGGAATGACAAACCAAGAGGGGTTTTAATATAAACGTGTGCCTTTAAATTTCACCTCAATTTATCTTACTATGCAAATAATAAATATAAATAAAAGAGTAAGGTTGAGGAAAATTTTCACAGATGAATTTTATACTGGTTCGGATCTTACCAATCCTACGTTCAGTCACTTCTCTCAAATCAAGATAAACAGTTCACTAAGCACAAAACAATTACAAACTACATTCACAAAGAAACAATTTGTAAAAGTTTAGAAACCACCTCTCTTGATACAACAAGAGATGAACCTGCACCTCCTTTGAGTCTTCACAAAGGATGAAACACCTCCTCCGAATACTTCACGAAGGATGAAACACCTCCTCTGAATACTTCACGAAGGATGATCCTCTTCCACACACCTCCTCAGACGCACCAAGGATGAACCAACTATTCCTCCGTCACCGTAGTAGCAATGTACCAGCACCACAGACAAGAGTTTCCTTAGCTGAGCAAGAGCACACAATTATCAAAGAGTTCTGAGTATTTGAGCACAAGGGAAGAGTTGTTGTTGATGGATAAAGAGAGCTTATTTATAGACTCAAGCAAAATCTCTTCCATTCTTCGTAACTGGCCATTTTACGCTTTTAATCGATTAATATTACTGTTAATCGATTAAAATAAGTGCAACGACTAGTTTTCAAAAGCTAGAAAACTCCAACGGTAAGTTTTAATCAATTAAAATGTATTTTAATTGATTAGCTAATAAATGAAAATGTATTTTAATCTATTAAAACAGAAAAAGTTGAGTTTTTAGCTTTTACTTGTTTTAATCGATTAATATTATGTTTTAATCGATTAAAACAGTGCAATTTTGACTCTTAACATCAATTACAAAGTATGAAAGTACATGGAATCAAAACCAATGAAAATCTAAGTCCTAGACAATAAACTACAATTATTATAAAATCTTTCCATTGCAAAACAAGTCTTTAAAGGATCTTCTTGAATCATCATTTCTCTTGACTTGATTTCGGACATCATCAAAACTTCATCTTCATCGTTNCTTTCCATTGCAAAACAAGTCTTTAAAGGATCTTCTTGAATCATCATTTCTCTTGACTTGATTTCGGACATCATCAAAACTTCATCTTCATCGTTTTCCTAACATTCTCCCCNTTTTTTATGATGATCAAAAACTCCTTTGAATTAAAGCTTTTTGTAATAATCTGGATAAAAACACCACTTATGGAAGAAAAGAGCATTAGAGAATAATAATAAGTTTTATACATTTTCTCCCCCTGTTTGATCATAATTAAAAAGNTGTGTTTCATGTTCTCCCCCTAAGATAATACTCCCTCTTAATAAAAGCATGTATGCATATGAGCTAAATATATTTTAAAATTAAGGATTTATTCAAACATACATAATACGATATTTAAAACATATAATTTTAAGATAAAGAACTTTAAAAATCATACATTGAACCATACAAGATATGAATTTTAATGCATAAAAAAATATGGCTAAATTTTCAAAATGCACAAAAATGCACAAAATGGATCAAAATGTAATCCTAAGAGATTTCTAAAAATCCAAGATCTCTTCTAATGTTACTCCTTTAGAAATGTCTCCATAATGATAATTTGTTGAGATCTTTGTCTTGAGAATTGTCATCATTCTTCTCTTCTTTTGTTGTCTTCTGCGATTCTTCATTATTACCTGGATCTGATTTAACTGACTCAAGAGGTTTTGCCTCAAGGTCCACAATTTTATCAAAGACAACATGCTGGGAATAAAAATTTTCTAAAATCTTGTTTTAAAAAAAAATTTAAATAAAAAACAGTTTAAATTGTAAATTTAAAATTTAAAAATGATTGGAATGAAATCATTTTTCAACCCAAACATATCTACTACTTGGAACACCCAAATGCTTAATTTTACATTTATTTGAGGTGTGACCCTTTTTCATACAATAAAAGCATGATATAAAGTTTGTGTTCCTATAAATTGTTCCTTTTTCTACCCAAGTTCTACGGGTTCTATTAGTATGCTTATTTTTAATTTTAGGAACATACTTATTTTTAACAACCTTATTTTCATTATTTTTACTGCATTCTCCTAAGGTTGTGTGTTCTAGCAGTTTCTTAAAATTTTCGCAAGATGCACATTCATCACTACTAGTAAATTTACCCTTTTCAAAACATAAAACTTTATTTTTCAAATCTTTATTTTCTTCAAAAATATTTTCAAAATTTAATTTTAAATTTTTATTTTCTTAAAGAATATTTTCAAATTCTGATTTTAAATTTTTATTTTCTTCAGAAATATTTTCAAAATTTAATTTTAAATATTTGAAATTATTTTTCAATTTCTTATGAGCTTTATCTAATTTTTTAGATTCTACAAGTAAAGCAACATAAGTTTCATGGAATTCACTTTCACTATATTGACTATATTTATCAGAATCGCTAGATGTACTTACTTGGCTTCCAGCGTCGTCGTCTACCACTAAACAAATGTTTGTCTCTTCATCAGATTCACTCGAATAAGAGATTGTGTCATTTTCATCGTCCCATGTGATGTGGGCTTTATTTTTCTTGAAGAACTTATTTTCTTTTATTTCTTCACTTTTCTTTTGATTTGGGCAGTCCGCTTTTAAGTTTCTCCTTTCTCCGCAATCATAACATTTATAGTGTGAGGAAGATCCTTGATTTTCTTTCTTTTCGAATTTTAATCTTCCTTTGTCTTTTAATTTCATGAACCTGTTGAGCTTTTTTATCATGAGTCTCAAATTTTCTTCATCTTCTGAGTCTTCATCTTCCATTTTGTTTTGCTCCTTTCTACCTCAGATTTTAAGGCTAGACTCTTTTTCTTGGTTTTGGCTTTTGCTTCTTCTTCATCAAGTCTTCCAAGATCAAGCTCATGCTCCCTCAACTTTCTGAATAGTGTCGCCATAGTCATAGTTTTGAGGTTTTGTGACTTAGAGATTGCGGTTACTTTCGGTTGCCACGACCTGTCTAAAGATTTCAATATTTTTACATTGAGTTCATCATTTTCGAAAGACTTACCTAGTCCAATGAGGTGATTTACGATATTGGTGAAGTGTTTTTGAAAATCTGATATTATTTCTCCTTGCTTCATCCTTAACATTTCATATTCTTGGATTAGGGTATTCTTTCTCGCACTCTTCACGTCATTTGTACCTTCGTGGGTCACTCTCAGCACTTCCCACATCTCTTAAGCGGTTTTACAAACGGAGACCCTGTAAAAATCGTCAACTGTTAGAGCAGATGCAATTATGTTTCGGGCTTTCACATCCTTTTGAAATCTTTCCTTCTCTTCAACAGTTCATTGAGTACGGGGCTTTGGTTCCTACAATTTGTTAGTAGGAATAGATAGATCAAAAGCAATAACGTCCCAAATTTCATAATCAATAGACTCAATAAAAATTTGCATTCTAACCTTCCAGAATGCATAGTTTTCACCTATGAATAGAGCTAGTCTATTGATAGAAGCACCCTATGCAAAAGTTTGATATGATCCTGCCATTTGAATAACTATCAAATCGAGCTTTGATGTCAATTGTCAAAGCGGCTACAACGAAATGGTTAGCTGGAATAACAAACCAAGAGGTGTTTTAATATAAACGCGTGCCTTTTAATTTCTTCTCAATTTATCTTACTATGAAAATAATAAATATAAATAAAAGAATAAGGTTGAGAGAAATTTGCAAAGATGAATTTTCAGTCATTACTTTAGCCAACGTCTATGGGCACTATAGACGTCTGTCATTACATTAACCGACGTCTATGATGTGTTGTGTTTTGATGCGGTTTTTTCGTGTCTTTGGGTAGCGTAGTAGCACCTCCTTCCTTTGCTAGTTTCCTCGTAAGAAAAATTGCGTCTTTTGGATTTCTCATGGCATTTGAACCCAAAGACGAACCTGGGTCGTTGCCTAGGTCCACTCTGACCGCCAATGAAAAAAGAATACGGTGAGAATACGGTGAGAATACGGTGACACCGTATTCCCACTGTTTTCTTTTTCAATGGAGGTGGGAATGGCTCTATGCAATGACCTAGGTTCGTCTTTGGGTTGGAATGCCATGAGATATCCAAAAGACGTAAGTTTTTCTTAGGAGGAAACTAGCAAAGGGAGAAGGTGCACTACGACGTCAGTTTTAGGAGGAAACTGCTGGTTTGTAATTATAGACGTCTACTAAGGCCACTAACGTCTATATACGATTATAGACGTCAGTGAGGAGGCATCCGACGTCTACATGACGGAAATGAGTGACTTTTCACCTACCTGGCAGACATATAGACATCGACTATCGCTTACCTGACGTCTATAGGTATGACAAGTAGGTGAATAACCATTAATGTCTACCATATAGACGTCAGTTTGGCGGGATCCGACGTCTATAAGACGGAAAGGAATGACTTTTCACCTACCCCGTAGACATATAGGCGTCGGGACTGCCCTAGCTGATGTCTATATATGTCTGGCAGGTAGGTGAACATCCATTAATTTCTGCCATATAGAAGTCGAGGCCTTGTCCAACTAACGTCTATATGTCTGAAAGAAATGACTTTTCACCCACCGGTCAGACATATAAACGTCAGTTAGGACAGTCCTGATGTATAAAAGACTATAGACGTCAGGGCCCTTCTAAATTGACGTCTATATGGCCAACTTATTTACGAAAATGCCACCGGTCATCAATATACGTCGAGCTTACCCTTAACCGACATTTAAGAGGTGACGTTAATCAACGTCTTTGCACTAGTGCATGCTTTACAATACCAAAATACTAAGTTAATAGCATACCAACTGATAAAACTCTACTTTGGACAAATAATAAAAATTATCTACCAAAACCTTACCTGGTTGCTTAGTTGGTCAATCAATGTGCTTCAAATTAATCCAGGCCCAATAATGCCCATTGCTATGGTAGTTCTTGAGAGATAAAATCTGGAATGAACTACCTGTAAAGCCTTTATAGAAACCTCCCGCTTTACAACTACAGTGATGTTGTACTCAGAACAACCTTGTGCTACAACACGTACATTTATGTTGGTCTATGTTAAATTTCAAGAACATGTTTGTCTACACACAAGTTGAACTAAAGAAACAACATATGCCAAACCAAAAGAGGAGAGTAGAAGGTAAGTATTTCGTTAATTCAATGTAACATTCATGTTCGGTGGATATATCTCAATTTCTTATCTCTTTTGGTATACATTCTTGGTGTATATTTTCTAAATAGATTGCACAATTTTCTAAATAAAAACAAATAACAAGACAACAATAAATTTCGCAATATTGACATCAACCTTAATTTCATGACCTTTTCCAATTCTTTAAATGTATTAATAGTAAATAAACTATATAACAAGATTAAGGAACAATGGCTCCTCCAAGTCCTGGCCGACATGGAACCTGCTTCCCCTTCTTATGGTTTTTACATATCGGGGTAACATAAGTAGCCTTTGCCTTAGTCTTAGAGGCAACAATAGTAATCTCAGCAATTTTGACAAGTCTCTGTATGTACTGAGCATGTAGAAAGAAAACAACAATATGATGTCCACAATTCAATTGTACTCAATAAAAAAACACCCAAATTTTAACCAAAAACATTTTAAGCACAAAATTTCAATTTGTAACTACATTAGATTTAATCCACATACTCCAAGTGATCTCATGGAAATCGGATCCTCCTTGGAGGTGAGCAAAATATGAACATCACCGGGAATAAGATCCTCCATGGCTTCAGTATCTCGAGTAACCTTGGTCTTCAAACTCACGAGAACCTGCGCCGCTACTGTTTCGAACTACAAAAGCAAGAAAGAATGTTAGAATAAACGACAATGTTTGAGGATCGAGGAAGAAACCAAGAGTACTAGGGGAAAATCGGCAGACGGAGAGCGGATTTTGGAAGGAAGGTCGAAGTCGAATGTGTCGAGATCTCCCATATCGATGAGAAGGAACTTAGGTTTGTGGAGTAGGCTCTCTCTGTAGGGGAAGACATTGTTGGCAGTCTTGAAGTTTCGAATGAACTCCTTGAATTTCTGGAGGAGGGAGTGGTTCGAATCGGTGTCGGCCTCCCCACGGGCGTCAGCACCGTCGTCTCCGGCGAGCGCTTGGTCGCTATAGTATACGGTTCCTTCGTCCCACCTGACAAATCGTGGAGGCGTGTCGTCGATGGAGGCTCTCCGAACGAGAGTGTGCGCGAAGTGTGCTTCGAGATGTGTAAGTGCGTGCGAAGTGTATGCTTCAGGGTGACAATGAAGTTTCGAAATGGGAATGAACTTTAGAAAAGGGAGTTTGCACTTATTATGATAGATGTTTCAATATCTATCATAATATGTTTTCATCATAATTTCCATTTTTCGTCCGCTCCAATTTATTATTATAGGTGGCCTTTTACCTATCATAATATATGTAATTTTATTACGAAAATGCCACCGCTACACTTATTATGATAGGTTTCTTAAAATACATCATAATATATCTTAGTTTTATTACAAAATTGTCACCGATCAATGTATCATAATAGGTAGATTTTACCTATCATAAGATCCTGTCATAAAATCCTCTTTTTCCACTAGTTCATGTTGGTGAGTTCCATGCTTGGGAGTCTCGCCTATTTTCGAGAACCAACACCTAGTATAGTTAGCGGGAGTATGGCTTAGACCAAAGAGATGGTTTTCCATTCTCTAGTTCGATTGGATCCTATCAACTTGTACAGATCGACTTGTTATTAGGTGCGTAAGGCCTCAATCATGATATTTATTGCCTACGTCGCTTGTCATGTTGTTGTTATGTTGGATTTGCATCTATATTGATGTCACACGGTCATCATTAGATTGGACTCCACGGGAAAGTTGTGGGTGGTGACCATGAGAATGTGAGGCTAGGGAAAGGTTTTACCGGGCCCTCGGTGGGCACCAATGTTCTTATCTAGATCTTGAGTGCGGACTTGTAAATAGGGGACAAGATCTTAACAGTGGTTTAGATTGCTCTCGTTGTTTGAAAAGGCCTCCTTGTTGTTGAAAGGAAGGAGAATCACCTATAAAAAAACTCCAACACTCAATTAAGTAAGAGAGTTAAAATCTTTGTAAATATTATGTGTATTAGTGTTTATCAAGTTGGTATTCCATGGAGGAATACTAATTATATTCATAAAACCAATATGGATCGTCGACCTATGTTTCTATTGGAATAATACTTACCTAAAATACAATAATAATATAATGAATAACAACAAAATGATAAATAATAATTAACACACTAAACTACCATAATTTAGTTATAATATGTTAATATAGTACAAACAAAAGTATATCTGTACTACTCAAGATATGGATGAAACTCTTAATATATATTTTTGATTGAATAAAAACAAGTGTTATACTTGTTTATCTTATTGAAAAATATAATTTGTAATGCTGGTTTATCAAGAGATAAACTAACTATGTAAAAAAAATTCTACTATGAAAAGTCATCTTCAATAATTTTTCATAATTTAAAAAATAGATTATTAATATTATATTATATTTGAAGAATATATTATACATTATTTAATTTTATATTATTTTTAATTTATCATTTAAAATAGATTATAAAAATTACACTTTATATTTGTAATTTAGAAATAAAATAAAATAAAAATGTTTGATTCAAATAAGAAACAGAATTTATAACAATTATATAACAAGTTATATTTAAATTTAAATTAAAAATAAAACATAGTTAAAATAGTAAAAGTAAGATTAACATTTTAAATTAAATAAAAAACAATAATTTACGTGATATACATTAAAATTTTTTGAAATTGGTTCTATATAAAACAAATGAAAAATAAAATCAAAAGTGCCTTGAAAAGGTGTACCTAGCTTTTAGATGCTTCCATAACAGAGTGCAGAGTACGTGTCTATCTTGTCAAATAAATGTTCGAAGAAACTTCCTTTACTTAGTTATTTGGTTTAATATTTATTTTGATCCTTTTTGGAGGGTTTATTCAAAGTGTTTTTTCTTTTTCTAAAAAGTTTACTAAAGTTTTACTTTTTGCAAAAATTGTACAAGTTAGTCCTTTTTATTAACGGCGTTAATTTTGCTAACGGCAAAACTATCAGTTAGCAAATATTTGATGACTTGTACAAATAAAATTCATTGTAGTCCTCATATTGGTTTAAAAATGTTTATTGTGGTCCTCGTGTTGGTTTAAAAATGTTTATTGTGGTCTCCTTTTACTAAAAAAAACGTGTCAGTAAACTAAAGAAATCTGATGTCTCACATGTTCTGCGGAGCCAAGATTATCATGCCATCTTAGAAGGGTAAGCCATTTGTATATTGTTTAATACATGTTAAAGATTTCACGTGTGATCTAGTAATTCATGCGCTAACCTTTTGGGAAACTACAATCACAATAATTTGAAGTTTATCAGTGTAGTTTCACGTGATATATTAGTAAGTGTGGAGATGTGAAAAAAGAACTCATCAGTTTTGGATTGCAACACATGAAATTTTAGCTGCTGCTTTTAGAGAAAACCACAAAAATTTCCATAAGAGCATTTTCCATTTACAAATTTGTGAAGCCGCTTCCTATCTCTAAGTAGTTGAGTGCTTGATCGAGCATTTCAGCATGGCTGCATGCTGCTAAAACACCCACAATAAACATTTTTAAAGGGGGACCACAATAAACATTTCTAAACCAAGACGAGGACCACAATAAACATTTTTAAACCAATATAAGGACTACAACGATTTTTATTTGTACAAGTCATCAAATATTTGTCAGCTGGCAGTTTTGCCGTTAGCAGAATTAACGCCGTTAGCAAAAAGGACTAACTTGCACAGTTTTTGCAAAAAGTAGGACTTTAGTGAACTTTTTAAAAAAGGGAGGACCACTTTGAACAAACCCCCCAAAAAGAGGGACCAAAATAGGTATTAAACCTAGTTCTTTCTTCCTCCTCCTTCGTTCATTCTTCTCTGATGATTGTTTCTTTGTTTTTTGTTTTTGTTTTCATTTTTTCACTGATGCTGGTTGCTTTGCGTTTTTCACACCGTTTTTTTTTCTCTTCTCTCTTTTCTTTCTATTGTGTAATTCTTTCTTTGCTATTTATTTTATTTTCTTTTATATTTCTATTTTTTTTTTTATTAAATTTGATTCGCAAATGTTATTCGGCCTCTCTTTCCGGTATCATTCTACCGAGTCAAACATCTCGATCGCGCCCTCTCCTAGGTGCTGAGAACGGGTGTTACGTCATGGGAGTGTTGCTCGCTTGACTAGCGCAAGTACTCTCGTATCTTTTCACTATTTTTTTAGGTTTAAACCCTTTTTTGGTCCCTAAGTTAAGTTCTGATGTTCAGTTTAGTCCCCGCTTTTAAAAATGTCAACCTTTAGTCCCTATGATATGAAAAATGTATCAAATCAGTCCTATCCGTTAACAAATCACAAGTTTTTCATTAAGTGATTTGTTGTTCATAACACCTCTGTTAACAAATCACAAAATATTGGATACCTAGGTATGAAAACTTGTGATTTATTGTTCATTAAGTGTTGTCACGAGGACTAATTTGATACATTTTTCATATCATAGGGACTAAAGGTTGACATTTTTAAAAGCGGAGACTAAACTGAACATCAGAACTTAACTTAGAGACCAAAAAAGGGTTTAAACCATTTTTTTATTTCAAAATATTCTACATTTTTTCATATTTTTTTTATTCTCAAAACATTATGTACTTCTTCATTTTTTTAATAATTTTTTTCTCTCTACATTAATAGAATATTATTCATTATTTTCAACAATTTTTTTCTTTTTCTCTCTGTATTAATGAAGCATTCTTCATTATTTTCTTTTATTTCAAAAATACTCTATACTTTTCCATTATCCTTAATAATCTTTTCCTTTCTCTCTCCACTAATGGAACATTTCCTATTAACCTCAACAATCTTTTTTTTTTCTTTCTCTGCATTATCCAGCCTTTTTTCTCTCTCTGCATTATCCAACCCTTTTCATCTTCAATTTTCAATTTTCATAAATACCTTCTAATTAATAAAGGTAGTAATACTTTAAAATTGATTTGTTGGAAAATTATATGTGTGCATTAAGTGAAGTGTTTTTTAGCATTGAATATAGGAAAAACTTCTTTTAACAACGCATACGTGGCAGCTTGTAATTGATCTATTTTAAATATTTTTTAAACATAAATTCAAATAGACCAATAAAATGATGACACGTGTCCCGTTTAAAAAAAGTTGTCAAAAAATGTTGTCAAAATATCATTGTCCTTGAATATATTGTTTAGAAGACCTACATCTCATTCACCTTTATTCCCATTTCTTTCTTCTCTTAAATGTTTTCCTACTTGTTTAGTTGAGTTTTGAGGGATTGTTAAAGCATTTCGTTGAGTATTGAAGTGTTCGAGCTAGTTTGACAGCTTGGACGTGGAGGTTTGAGCGAACTAGAAATGGTGGTAGCTTGGATGCTGGTTTTTTAAAGATTCTCCATTGCAGGTTCATGATTTTAAATTATTGGATTTGTATATACTACATCAAATATTCATATTCGAAAAAAAGTAAAATATTTAAAACATGAATTAGTATGAAAATCCGAAAATCACAACATCGGATCCGATATAAGAAGAATCAAATGTTTCTTTAAAATCTTTCATTATATTAGTATTTTTAATTATTGTATTAGTTTATATATTTTTTTTTAATTTTTGTATGAACTTTTATGAATTTATAAATGTTTAATTAGATAATGTATAATGTTAAAAAATAATTTGTATGATTTTATTAAATTTAATAAACAAAATTGATGAGAAAATAAAAATAGAAGTATAAAAATATATGTCCATCGAATATGAAAATACAAAAGGAGAAGTTTTGGATCTCGATATCCAATTCTTTGCTATGTAATACATATTTTAAAACTTTTTGTTTCGCACATTCAAATCCATGCAAAGTATTGTTTTTTTTTAATGTAATGAGATAATTTTAAATTTTTTTATATTATTTTAAAAGGTTTAATTATATTATTTATAATGTAAAAGTTTGTTATTTTTAAAATCTTTTATTATATTATTTTAGAATTTAAAAGTTTTTATTTTGAATGTAAGTTTATTAGATTAATTTAAAATGTTTAATTATATTATTTATAAATGTTTAAATAGATATTTTGTATACAATAATTCGTATGAATATTTTAAATTTATTAAAAATATAAATTTATTTAAAATTCATATAAAAAAATTATAAAAGTTATTAGGTAGTTTTAAGTATTATTATTTTTTTGGTGTTTTAATTTTTAAGTTTATTAGGTATGTTTTTGTAGGTTATCCCATAATAAGGTTTGATGTTAAGAGAGAATAAAGTTATAATGTTTGGGGTTTTTGCCATACAAATATATGTTATATAAATGGTATGATAGTCATATGTAGAATATTGGGTTTGTTGGGTTATAATATGCATAACTATGAGTTTTGGATTATCCAAATGATGTAATGTATGTATTAAGGTCTGGTTATAAGAGTAATGGATGATTGAATGCATGCATGATGTTTTGGAGGAGTTTCCCTCGTTATTAGGATTGTTCATGTGTGTTTGTAGATTTATATCTAGTTGATATATAATTTCTAATATTTTTATACCAAAATACATATATTTCAAATGAAACTAAACATTAATAAATAGTTTTATAATAATTTAATAATAAATAAAGAAATAAATCTAACAAATAATAAATTTTATTATAATATGAATTTTAAATTTAACTTATAAAACGTGTTTATAGTGTAAAGTTTGCATTTGCTCCTAATCATATATATGAATAGATGTTAAAATTTTAGAAGTGTACGCAAAAGCTACCATAAATGTATACGTACACATATCTTGCAAATAGTGCCATGTCACCTTAGTAGTAACAAAAAAATGCAATGAACTCTTCACTAAGAACAACACCTAACAAAATTCCAAGTGATAGATGAATTGAGAAAGGGATCCGTACGTGTTATGGGTCTTCTCAAGATAACAACTTTCTGACACAGCCGTTTGTTTTTTTTTATTATTATTGTTATTAAGAGGCTTACGGAATCAGATTTTGTCTGTGACTAGACATTGATGTAATTAAAATTAATATATTATCATTTATATTGTACATGATAAAATATTTTTTATATAATTAAATTTTAAAATCTATATATATATATATATATATATATTAAATCAAAGTCAATAATAAATATTTATATTTTAGATATTTAATAAATTATTTAAATTATATTACAAAAGTAAATTTTAATCATGGATCATTCATTTTAAAATTATTGAAATTAAGCTTAAAAGTTAAAAAGTAAAACGTAGATGAACAAAAAAGTGAAAAAATAAATTATGATAAATATTTTTTTATTTGGAAATCAATATATTTATTCACTTTTATGAAATATTTCACTAGAAATTTAAGAAAAATGTTTTCAAGATGTATTATTTATTATGCGTTTCAGAATTTCATGTAGTTTTATTTTTTTAAGAAAATTGTGAAAAAAAAAATTTAATTATTCTTTATTTTAACTTTTAAGTAATATAAGAGTTTAAAACGTATCTGAATAATTTATATATAATATTATCCTTTTGAAATTTATATATTATGATCACTCAATTGCTTTTTTATACAGTATGATAATTAAATTATTCTATATATTCAGTTAGTAAATTAATTTTTAGATAATAATTAAATTATTATTTTGGGTTAAATATGTTTTTCGTCCCCCAACTATTAGCCGTTTTGTGTTTAGTCCCTCTTTCAAACTATAGTACAATTTAGTCATTCAACTTTAGAAAACTATGGTTTTAGTCTTTTTTACCAAATTTTTAAACTTTATTTGCTATTTCAAGCACGTTACATTATAGCATTTGGATTGTTTACACTGTTTGACACATTTTTGCTTCAATGTTAACTGAGAAATGCGTTTGAAACAACAAATAAAGTTAAAAAAATTTGGTAAAAAGGACTAAAACCAAAGTTTTCTAAAGTTGAAGGACTAAATTGTACTATAGTTTGAAAGAGTGACTAAACACAAAAACGGCCAATAGTTGGGGGACGAAAAACATATTTAACCCTATTTTTTTTAATCAAAAATTGAATTAGTACATGTTATTAAATATAACATTTATTTTAATAGTGTTATACTGAAAATTCATATAAACAGTTAGAAAAGGATATATAATCAGTTATGTGTAATAATCATACTACTTTATAATAGGTTTTATGAGGAACAACAAGCTCATCATAAAATTATAAAGATTTTGAAATATTTAGATGCTAGTTTTTATAATATGAGTAAATGGAAAATGTTTTGAATAGAAAAGTAATACACCATAAATTTTTATACTGGTTTACTTAATTTGAGTTATATTTAGTTTTTTTTGGTACACTTAAGAAGTTCTATTAATCTTTTTCAAGATTACACGAGTTTTGCCACTTTAGGATTTCATAGAGTATTCTCACCATCTTGTGTACAACGAGTATTAGCACCACTCCTGGTTTTCTAGTCAACACGACTAGACCGAGTTTAGCCACTCCTGAATCTAACCCTAAACAATTGTCTAGACGTTCAAATCAATTTGCATTCAACAACCAAGTATTTGACTTCTCTTTAGAACTTACAACAAATCTGCAAATGGATTTTCTATAAGGTAAAAATATTAACTTTCAGCGAGAGGATATGTGTTCTAATACAATGCAACCTGTGACACTTGAATGTGTTTCTCTCCTTCACTAAGAATTTTCTCTCAAAAGATATTGAGCTCCAAACGTTGTAGGAGCACTGTAGGCTTTTCCCTCTTTCTACGTTGTTATTCTTTCGCTTTTCATCAACTTTTTTCTTCTCTTCAAGCTTTTTTTCTATATATAGCTTCTCTTGAAAGATGACCGTTAGACAAAGAACTTGACTTCTGAAGATCCAATAGCCTTTGGATGTGGCGTCATACTTTAGTCTTCTTTATAGGGTTCAAAGCTTTTCCTTATAGCCTTAAGCGAAATTTGAGCTTGTACGATGTGACAAAGCATATGGCTTCTAGTGAAACATTCCTAGAATGTTCTTCTTCTCTCACAATATCTTCTTGGGTTCCATGATTTTGATCATATCTTCTTCTCTCACTACTGTTAAGACTTTGGTAAGTGTACCAAATCGTTCAAGTAGTAAAACCGGCAAGACCAGATATCGTTTCCCAAGAGACTCGTTTCACTAGACAATCGTATAATTTATAACTAAACTAGACTAAAGAATGCTTCCATAAATTGAGTTTTAGTGCAATTAAAGTAAATATGAAACATAAATGATAAAGGTGATCTTAGGTACTCAAACACTTGGAATTGGTAAGATTAGAAATGAAATGGAATGGT
>NC_028352.1:17801780-17811804 GCF_000741045.1 Vigna radiata var. radiata | reverse complement strand
TAAGCACATAAAAGCAAGGATTAGTGAACAAAATATCTCATTAAAGCTTGGGGTGCAACCACTTAACAAACTAAAAGAAAACTAGAATTTACAAGATAAAAAGTTAAGAAAGGGTTGACATTTTCTCTTGATTCATCACTGAAATCATGGTAAAATATGTCATTATCAACTCCCCTAATCTTAGAACTTTGCTTGTCCTCAAGCAAAAGGTATCTCTGGCTATAACACAAAAAAATATTTTCACAGACTCAGCAGAATCCACAACATTTGCTTAGCTTGAAATGACTAGAAATGTGTAACAAATTAGTCTTCCATTGTGATGCTCATCAATCATTCAATCAATCAAATGTCGCATTTTCAAAAGAGATCAACAATCATGGCAGAATGCTTTACTGAATTATGTAGAACCAATCCTCACCAAAGATAGTGTCTCACTCTAATGCTCAAGTGTATAAGGGTGTGTGTCTATCACTCTACTATCACAATGTCACATAACTCAACTTTGCCATTCATTTCAACCAAATTAAACATATTCACAAGCAAGTTAGCATCACAAGGACTTTCATTGGCTTGTATTGATGCTGGGCTAAGAAAGAAACATTGTTTTTCTAGATAACAAAGCACCTTGGGCTAAGAGATTAAACAATCCAAATGATGCACATAGATTTCTCTTTTGCTTCACTTAAATTACAACCACTTTTTGACTTATATCCCAACTTTCTTTCATTCAATTCTTTTTCTTTATCTTTTTCTTTCTTCTTTTTCCTCATTTTTTTCTATTTTCCTATTTTTCTCAATACACCCTTAGAAAACAAACTCCCCCAAACTTTAAACAATCCTCCTGCAACAAACATGAATAATCTATTCAACTCAAGGTAGGGAATTTAGGGAGTTTTCATTAGGTTGGAGGTTCAAAGAGGGAAAACATCTTTCATTAGGGTCCAACAGGTTTGTATTGGCTTCTTTAAGGTAGAAGAAAAACATGGCCTTGATCATGTGTGACAAGCAAGCAAATGATTCTATTCAGAGAAACTCAGGCAAAGTCAACTGTGGTTTATCATGATAGCATTCTCAATAAAAATCTGAGGCACAACATCTCACAAGGTTAACTCAAGGTTCCACAAACATCATCAAGCAACTGCCACAAGTACCGATCGCAATTAAACATAAGGCATTCTCATACATTTCCTGAAGAAATCAACACAATTTGAACTAACTTGATCCATCTCAAACATCATTTCAAATTCAAGCATAAGAATAATGGATCAGCATAGTCTATCAAGCCAGATAACTCAACCAAAACATCCAAGTTGGAAAGAAAATTGTTCATTAAATCCTAAACTAAAAACTAAATTTCAACCAAGTTCAGCAATTAAACTAGAAAACAAAACAAAAGAAAGCAAAATAATAGGTCCTGTGAACTCATGATGTGCTCTAATCACTCATATCTGCATCCTCATCAGCATCATCCTCATCATCAACTTCCTCCTGCTCATCATCATCAGTTGTTGCACCATATGAGCCGGCTCCACCTCCCCCGGTAAAATAGGGCTAGTCCTCAGGCCATGCTACTCGAGAAACATACTCATCAGGTGTGATGAGCCCAAGGTGAGAGGAGGCATACACCAGACGCATCATTTCCGCTTGAACTAGACCAATCCGATTAATGGCCTCCAACTTAGCATCAATTAAGGCCAACTTCATGTCCAACATCTGGTAAGGATCAGTTGGAGGGTGAGTAGGATGAGAGCGACGATGGATCCTAGGTGACTAGGGTGGTGGAATGACGACGTCTTCCTCATCGAGACAATATTTTTCAAAGTAAGCCAAATCAATTGCTTTGCGGGGTACCTCAAATGGAGGGGTGGAGATGTCTACACCTGTCAGCTCACACAACTGGGTGATCAATGATGGGTGCCCTACCGGAGATTTCACATTAGGGGCATGAGCACAAATGGTGATTTCATTAGCAATGAAACCGCCCAAGTTGAAGGATCTCCCAATGATGATGCAGAAAAGCAGAATAGCACGGGTGGTGCTGATGTCCGAGACATGGGAGCATGGAGAAATGTTTACATGAATCACAGACATCTAAAGCTTGCTCAGTGATGTGAGGAAGGAGCGCTTGATGTGAAGGGGTTCTTGTTGCCTGTTTCTTTGAAATGTACCCCCTAAAGTACAAAGTGTTTGCTCAATTTCCTCATAATTAATGACACCTTCCTTCAGCCAACTGTAATCACACTGGTTATCATCCCCTTGCCAAACTGTATTCAGAAAACTGTTGATGGTGCCTGCGTCAAAAGGGATGCGTTTGCCACACACATAACTCATGAAAGGGTCAGCATCTTGAGAGTAGATCCTGGCGTTAGCATAAAATTCCCTAACCACAACAATTTTGGCAGGAGCTGGATAAGTGGCTAGGGTGCCTCAATGTCTCCTCCCAATCTCAGCTTGAAACGGTGGTACATCGTTGGGTAACAAGACAACCTTCCTCTCCATAAGAAATTTTCTATTCTGCATAGTGGAAAAGTTCTTTCGGTGCTCTTAGGTGAGGAAGAGATGAGAGTGACTATGTTCTTTTCTCTTTTGCCCTCTTTCAGAATTAGCAGCAGTAGTTTTGATTCGCTTGGGGCCCAATGAAGATGCCATTTGCTGCAAAAACAAATTGAAGACATAGTTTGCAATTGTGATCAATTAAAGTTTAGAGGCATTGGGACCGAGCATGCATTAAGGTACACAATCAAGATTTCACAGAGCAAACAGTACAGTGTGCAAGAGATCAAAAGCATTAGAAACACACTGGAATAAGAAAAACTGAAAATAGCTTTGAAAATCAAAATTTCAAGCCACTGTTGGTGCAGTTTCCTCGCGCCCGGGCGCCCCTCTAAAACAGGCGCCTGAGCGCGATTTTCTGCAAAAAATCCTGCAGGTTGTGGTTTGTCTATCTCCCTGCTAGCCCAATGAGAACCCTTGACAACAGAGTATAATTCCAGAGCAGCAAAATTGAACCCAGTAAATGCTATTTCTAACAGCAAAGAAGAATCAAAAGTGCAAAGATTCAAGGTGTAGTGAAATCAACCAAGAAAAAGTTGAATGAATGAGTAAGACAGGGAACAACAACACACATGGCACGAATCTGAAAACTATCACAGTCGAATAACCTCGCTGTTCAAAAGAAAAAGAAAACCTACTTGAGTGGGAAGAAGAGGCGAAGCACTTGGGGTGTGAAAGTTAGGGCGAAAAGGGGTGGTCCTTGGTGTGTTGCAGCAGCCGCAAATCAATTCCTTCGAGTGGGGATTGACGAGATAAGCAATGGAGTTGAGTGAAAGTGGTGATTAATTTAGGAGAGTTGATGACCGGTGAAGTATGTGTAGGTTGAAGAGTGATGAATTGGGTTGTGGATGGCTTGCAAGTGAGAATGGGCGCGAGTGGTGATTGAAGGTGGAGAATGCTTGGTGGAGAAATTTGAGGGGTGTAGGAGCGGCTTGTGAATGAAAGAGAGGCGTGAATGAGGGCGTTCTGAGGTGTAATGAAAATCATTAGGGTTTGAAGAAGTGGGTTGGGCCACGTATTGTGCAACTAGGACCAAGAAAAAGGAAAACTACAAGTGTTGTTTGCAAAGTCGCGCGCCCGGGCGCCCCTAGGAGAAGGGCGCTTGAGCGCCATACCAGAACTTGGTTCAGCAGAATTTTTGGCAACTCAACATGCTCTTTTTGGAATTTGATGATTCTTGAAGCTCAATTCAATCCAGATTGCTATGTTATGGTCATTCAAACTTGCTCAACCCCAAAAGGAGTGAAATTGAGTGCCAGAATGGGAAATTAAGTGCACAATTCCTAGGCTTTGCAATGAACAACTCAAAAGTGAAATGAAGCATGCAAAGCAACAGTTTCAAAACCAGCAATCAAGAACACACCAAANAGTTTCACACACTTCAAAACAAACCAATTCATAACAACACTCAACCATTGCANCAATGCAACCATTCACACCCTACTAACTAGAAATGAAAATCACAAAACTTCAAGCTAAAAACATCTTTTTCACAACCATCAAATTATACTAAAAACATATCAAACTAAGTTCACACAATCAAAACAAAATCAAACAAAAAAATCACACACAAGAAAAGGTTAGAAAGTTGGGTTGCCTCCCAGTGAGCGCTTGTTTAACGTCACAAGCCTGACACCGCTATGCTCAAGGGTCAACTAACTCAACACTTGTGTCGAGGCGTTCAACCTCACCACCCAAGTAGTGTTTGAGCCTTTGACCATTAACTACCCAGCTCCTATGTGGGTCATTAGAGGATGGATCTATAAGCTCAACAGCTCCATGTGGCTTGACATCTTTGATGGTGAACAGACCCAACCACTTTGATTTCAATTTGCCCGCAAAGAGTTTGAAGCGGGAGTTGAACAACAAGACTTGCTGACCAGGATGGAAAACCTTCTTCACCAACTTCTTGTCATGATAGAACTTGACCTTCTCCTTGTAACTTTTGGAGGAATCATAAGCATGAAGGCGCATCTCTTCAAGTTCAAGGAGTTGCCTCTTTCTCTTCTCAGCAGACATAGAGGGATCAAAATTCAAGAACTTGAGGGCCCAATAAGCACGGTGTTCTAACTCCACCGGTAGGTGACAAGCCTTCCCATAGACAAGCTGGAAGGGAGATAGCCCCACTAGAGTCTTCATAGCAGTTCTGTAAGCCCATAGGGCATCATCCAGCTTTTGAGACCAATCCTTCCTAGAAGAAGCAATAGTTTTCTCCAAAATATTCTTTATCTCCCGGTTGGAAACTTCCGCTTGGCCATTAGTTTGTGGGTGGGAAGGTAAGGCCACCTTATGCTTAACTTCATAGTGCTTAAGCACCTTGGCCAATTGATCATTGCAAAAGTGAGATCCTCCATCACTAATGAGGACCCTAGGAACTCCAAACCGGGTAAAGACTTGCTTTTTCAAGAATTTGATGACTGTGGATGCATCATTTTTAGGGCAAGCAGCTGCCTCCACCCATTTGCTCACATAGTCAACAGCCACCAAGATGTACTCATTGTTGAAAGAAGGAGGAAGATGGCCAACAAAGTCTATGCCCCAACAATCAAAGACTTCCACCTCTTGAATCATCTGCAAGGGCATTTCATGCCTCCTTGAGATACTCCCCGTTCTTTGGCATTTGTCACAACTTCTAGCATGATGGTGAGCATCCTCGAACAAGGTAGGCCAATAGAACCCAGATTGGAGAACTTTTGTAGCAGTTCTCTCTCCATTGAAGTGGCCTCCATATGAGGAGTTATGGCAGTGCCATAGAATACCTGTTGCCTCCTCACTAGTGACACACCTCCTCAATAGGTTGTCAGCTCCAATCTTGAACAAGAAGGGTTCATCCCAGATAAATTGCTTTGCATCATGTAAGAATTTCTTTTTCTGATGCCATGATAGATCTTCTGGTATGACTCCTGCCGCCTTGAAGTTAGCCATGTCAACAAACCATGGCCTCTGCTGAATGTGCAGGAGAGTCTCATCTGAGAATGACTCGCGAATCTCTTCTTCCTTGCAAGTGACTTCTTCATTGATGAGCCTAGATAGATGATCCGCAATCACATTCTCACTTCCCTTCTTGTCATGTATTTCAACATCAAACTCTTGAAGCAATAAAACCCATTTGATTATTCTTGGTTTGGAGTCAGGTTTAGTGAGCAAGTACTTGATGGCAGCATGGTCGGTGTAGATGATCACCTTAGACCCAATGACATAGGGTCTAAACTTCTCCAAAGCATAGACTATGGCAAGAAATTCCTTCTTAGTGGTGGCATAATTGAGTTGGGCACCACTCAAGACTTTGCTAGCATAGTAGATGGCATGAAAGATCTTCTCTCTTCTTTGGCCAAGAACCGCACCTATAGCATAGTCGTTTGCATCACACATCAACTCAAAGTCTTGGTCCCAATTGGGAGCTACAATCACTAGGGCTGAAATCAACTTGTTCTTCAAAATTTCAAATGCCTTTAGGCATTCATCACTCACGTCAAAGGGTTTGTCCTTCACAAGGAGATTACTTAATGGCTTTGCAATCTTGGAGAATTCTTTGATAAATCTTCTATAAAACCCCGCATGGCCAAGAAAGCTTCTTATCCCTTTAACATTGTTGGGTGGAGGATATTTTTCAATGACTTCCACTTTAGCCTTGTCAACTTCAATGCCCTTAGATGAAATTTTGTGGCCCAACACAATACCCTCAGTCACCATGAAGTGGCATTTTTCCCAATTGAGAATGAGATTTGTCTGAATGCATCTTTCAAGGACTATCTCAAGATTTGATAAGCATAAGTTGAATGAACCTCCAAACACCGAAAAATCATCAATAAAGACCTCAATGCATTTTTCAACTAGATCTGAGAAGACAACCTGCATACATCTTTGAAATGTTGTTGGAGCATTGCACATCCAAAAGGCATTTTTCTATAAGCAAACACATTGAATGGACAAGTGAAGGTTGTTTTCTCTTGGTCTTGTGGATCCACAACAATTTGGTTATACCCAGAGTAACCATCAAGAAAGCAATAGAAAGCTTGACCAACTAGCCTCTCCAACATCTGATCCATGAAAGGAAGGGGAAAATGGTCCTTCCTTGTGGCCTTGTTCAGTTTTCTATAGTTTATACACATCCTCCATCCAGTTACCGTTCTTATGGGTATGAGCTCATTTTTATCATTACGAACAACTGTAGTTCCACCTTTCTTTGGAACCACTTGTATTGGACTTACCCATGCACTGTCAGAAATGGGGTATATGATCTCAGCCTCTAGTAGCTTCAAAACCTCTTTTCTCATTTCTTCCTTCATCACAGGATTCAATCTTCTTTGGGGTTGAGCTACTGGCTTGAAGTCTTCCTCCATGCATATCTTGTGCATGCAATAAGAGGGGCTTATTCCCTTGAGGTCAGATATTTTCCACCCAATAGCTCCCTTATTGGCCTTGAGAACTTCAATCAATTTTTCTTCTTCTATAGGAGATAAAGAATTGCTGATGATGATAGGTTTGTTGCCACCCTCTTCTAAAAACACATACTTCAAATGTGAGGGTAACATTTTTAACTCAATTTTTCCTTCTTTGATTTTCTCCTTAGCATTTAAATCTTCAATCTTCACTTCATGAGGAGAGATTTCCTTTAAGATATCCAAGTCAGTCAAACACTCATCAATCAATTTCTCTTCCTCTTTATTGAGAGCCTCACAAGCATCAATAAGGGTCTTCTCTAGAGGGGATGAGATGTAAGCTTCGTTCTCAGTGTTTGAGCAAACCTCATCCAAAGCATCAAGTTGAAAACACTCTTCATCATCATTTGGATGAGACATAGCTTCAAAAACATTGAAGTCAACTTCTTCATTCTGTATTCTCACCTTGAGTTTCCCATTATCAACATCAATTAGCACTCTTGCGGTTTTCATGAAGGGTCTCCCAAGGATGAGAGGAACTTCAATATCCTCCTCCATTTCCATTATGACAAAATCCACCGGGAAGAGAAATTTGTCAACCTTGACTAGCACGTCTTCCACCACTCCATGAGGGTATTTAATGGACCTGTCAGCTAGTTGGAGAGTCATACGAGTAGGCTTCAATTCCAACTCTCCAATCTTCTTGAACATAGAGAGAGGCATTAAGTTGATGCTTGCTCCCAAATCTATCAAAGCCTTCTCAGTAGCTAACTTCCCAATGGTGCATGGGATAGTAAAACTACCAGGGTCTTTAAACTTCGGTGGAAGAAGCTTTTGAATGATGGCACTACAATTGCCTTGAAATTCAATGGTTTCTGCTTCAATGTATTTCCTCTTTTTGGTGAGTAGCTCCTTCATAAACTTTGCATAGGCCGGCATTTGCTGTAATGCTTCTAAGAAGGGTATCTTGATCTCCAATTGCTTGAAGATGTCCATGAACCGCCCATATTGGTTCTCCTTCTCCTTTCTAGAGAAGACTTTAGGATAAGGAAGAGCTTCTCAATTTCTTTCTTTTTCTCTTCACTCATACTCTCATTTTTTTTCACTCTCATCCTCTGTTTTTCTCTCCTCCTTCTCTTTCTCATCATTTTTCTTTCCACTCTCTTCTTTTTCCATCTCTCCAATGCTCTTGTCTTTTTCCTCTCTTTCCCTCTCAACTAACACCTTACCACTTCTAGTGGTAATGACTTTGAAGTCTTCCTTTGGATTGGCCTCAGTATTAGCAGAAAATTGTCCACTTTGTTGATTTGCCAATTGCTTGGCCAACTCACCAACTTGCACTTCCAAATTCTTTATAGATGCATCGATATTCTTTTGGTTTTGGATGGACTGTTGCATGAACATCTTTAATGTTTCTTCAAGTTTTGTATTCCTATCATTCTGAGATGAGTATTGATGAGCAAGTTGATAAGAATTTCTACTACCAGAAGCTCCTTGTGCTTGTCTCCACCCTTGATTGGAAGGATTACGGAAGGTGTTGTTGAAGAAATTTTGTCTTCCTTGGTTCCTCATGTAGTTGATTTCTTCAGATTGGGAACCACTAGGAACTTGACAATGGCCATTAGGATGATTATCTCCATAGAAATCACATCTCATAACTTGATGATGCGGTTGAGCTTGACTTTGCATTGCTTGCAACTAATGAGGTAACTTAGCCATACTTTGGGTCAGGAGCTCCATCTGTTGGGTAAGAAGTTTGTTTTGTGCAAGCATTGCATCCTGAGCATTAAGTCCATAAACTCCTCTTTTCTGTACTTGTGTTCTCCCATGTTGACTCCTCATGTCGGTAGATGCCATATTTTCAATAACAGCAATGACTTCATCAACAGTTTTGTATAGAATCGACCCACCAAAGGATGCATCAAGTATCATCTTTCTCTGAGGTTGCAACCCATTGCATAAGGTTTTCACTTGCATCTCTAAGCTAAAGCCATGACTGAGACATTTCCTCAATAAAGCTTTGAATCTTTCCCAGGCTTCACACAGCGGTTCATCTACTCCTTGGACAAAAGTATCAATTGTAGCCTTTATTTCTGTGCTCTTTGATGGTGGAAAGAAGCGAGCCAAAATTTTTTGTTCCACATCCTCCCAACTAGTCAAACTTTGATTAGGCTGCGACTGCAGCCAAGCCTTTGCTTTGCCATTCAGAGAAAATGGGAAGAGTCTCATATACAATGCTTCTTCCTCCTCCCCTATAGCACCCACAAAGCCACACCATTCATAGAAAGTGACCAAATGAGCATGAGGGTCTTCATTATCCATGCCAGAGAATTGATTTGAGTTGATTAGCTGGAGTAGAGCTGGCTTCATTTCTGCAAGTTTATCACTCATAGTGGGCCTCACAATGATTGAGAAATTTCTCGGGCTAGTGTAAGAAATGGAGTCCCCTATGGTTCTCCGTGGAGGTGGCCCTGCACCAGCCATCTCGTTCACAACAGAAGTGTCAAGAAGATCAAAGGATTGATTGTTAAGAGAAGTCGAGGATTCGGGGGCAGCTTGTTGACTAATAACTCGTCGTCTCCTAGTGTCACAGTTGTTTCTACGAGTTGTTTTCTCGATCTCAAGGTCGACAAGGAGTGGTTTGGATGAAACAGTCCTCCTTGTATGGATATTTCCCTGCATACACTGGAGAGCAACAATACTAAAGCCACAAGTTAGCCAAAAATATAGAAATCGTAATTACAATAAAACAAAAATTTATACACAAAAGAATAAAGTCTAAATCAGTTAAAAATCACACAAAAGTCTAGTTTAAACACCGAATCCCCGGCAACGGCGCCAAAAACTTGTTAAGAGTTTGACAAGTGTACCAAATCGTTCAAGTAGTAAAACCGGTACGACCGGATATCGTTTCCCAAGAGACTCGTTTCACTAGACAATTGTATAATTTATAACTAACCTAGACTAAAGAATGCTTCCATAAATTGAGTTTTGGTGCAATTAAAGTAAATATGAAACATAAATGATAAAGGTGATCTTAGGTACTCAAACACTTGGAATTGGTAAGATTAGAAATGAAATGGAATGGT
>NC_028352.1:17753978-17800861 GCF_000741045.1 Vigna radiata var. radiata | reverse complement strand
CACTTAACAAACTAAAAGAAAACTAGAATTTACAAGGTAAAAAGTTAAGAAAGAGTTGACATTTTCTATTGATTCATCACTGAAATCATGGTAAAATATGTCATTATCAACTACCAAGAACAAAGTATGCAAGCATCGAAGTACTTTTTCGTACATGTTAAATGTTTTAAATGTTGATAAACACTACATTTTATCATTTGTTGTTTCATTCATAACTGCATCGTTTGGTTAGAATGACATGTATAATCATCAGATGATATAAGCGTAAGATGATCTTTCAAAGGCTAAAGCATTTAGGGATCATTGATCATACAATGTTCTATATAGAAAGCTTTGCTTGATATAACACTCTTTTGAATAAAAGTTTCTTTTAACCTTAGTGTTATATAACAGATAGATTACTATTTTCACGAGACATTAGGTTGTTTTGCTCATATAGTCTATTAAATTATTTCAACAAGAGATTCTTCCTTTTAGACGTTGTTTATGATTTTCTAATTCATTTAAATAGTTTTGTCTAGAAAACATTATTTATATTCTTGGTTGCACACATTATGAAATGTTTCTTCATTAAACGTTACTGTTTTAAACAGTTTTTCATATATAACAATATTTCGTTTAATGCTTTTTGTCAAACTTCAAAATCTGGGTTGCTCAAACGGTCTATTCTCTAGATGATTTTGTCTTAACAAAGATAGGGTAAGATAATTTATAAAAGAAATAGAAGTATAATAATTAAACTAATTTCATCATAAAATAACATATTTTAAATAGGCATAAAATAATCATACATATAATTACAAATTATCTAGACTTAATTATCTGGATACATGCATTTAATGTTGGAATCACTTAAGACATGCAATTGTGGTTTCTTCTACTACTTTTCAGAGTCATTGTCTATGAGTTTCACCATACCACTCAAACGTTTATCCCCTTCGTGTCAAAGGCCATTATCCTACCTTTAAACTAAGACCTTGTGCGACTCTCATCAAATAACTCATTTTACTCCACATGAGCGTGAATGGTTATTAAAGTTAAGGATATCTCCTTACTTGAATCCGTACATCTGAAGTACATGAAAAACACTAGAAGTGATATAGTATGTTAGTCGAGTTTTGAATTTATTAGTTAAACGCTTAGATGATCGACCTAATAAATGATTGTAAAACATAATTGTTCTTAACGTGTTATTTAGATCGTACACTACAATGTTTATAAGAACTTCCTTATTTGAATAATAATTGTTTAATGTAGAAGGTTCTTGCATTTAGAAATAAAGACACAACTGTAGGTTTTATAAGAGAAGCATTCAGACAAAAGAGAAATAAGAATTGTATAGATATTTTTATATTGGTCCACTCCAACTGAGCTACGTCTAGTCTCCTTTGTAGAGGGTTCCACTATAATCCTTAGCAAGATTACAACTAAGTATTCACACCACTCCTGGTCTTCTCAATCAACAAGTAACCTCCTATTACCCTAGATTGGATGAGTATTCTCACCATTCCCGATCTCCTCAATAAGTGAATAACCTCTTGTTACCCTAGACTAAACAAGTATTCTCACCACTCATGGTACTAAGCAACCTTTCCTAGATTTTCTTAACTCAACTAAGTTCAACAAGTGTTTTAATTCACTTTAGAATTGCAATCTACGATTTCTTACAAGTCGTTCAGACTATTACTCTCGTAGAGAGGATATAATTACAATACAATACAGTCTAAACACTCGTAGGTGTTTCTCTCTTTGCTCTTTTTCTCTTTTATCTTCTTCTCTTTCTAGCTCGTATATTTTCTTTTTCTTGAGCTCTTTTTGTGATTTTCTTTTAACACATCTTAAAGGATGAACATTTTCGTTGTATGTTATCCTGTTGATTCTTCATCTGAATGATCTTTTATTAAAAGGCTCTTGGATAAGTATCCATTAGATTAAGCTCTTAACCTTGATTATTGTGTCTTCTCTTTCTTCATATATAATAGTGATGGTTAAAGTCAACTTTTTAGAGCAAGCATGCTTTTTAGTACTTTGCTTGAAGTATGTTGTACTTTCTTTTAAACACTGCTTTAAGTGAAAAACATTCTATGAATATTTCTTTTGTCTCTAATATCCACTTCTAATATTTTAATTTGAAGCTTGTGGATGCGTGTAGAGTAGGTTATCTAAAACGAATAGAGTAGATTGTGCATGCAGTAGATATGTCTTATCTGTTATCACTTTTGTTGTTTTTGAACGTTGAGCATTTAATGTCATTTAATGCTTGCTCAGAATAACAAAGTGCTTTTCAATTTTCTAATGTTGAGGTAGCGTTTAACAATTAAGCTTTTCTTCTAAAGATATCAAGCCTTAAGTAAACACTTCATCGTTGGACGAAGTAGTAGTTTAGTTCATGGTATCGTTTAGACTAATGCAAACACTTTTTGTGTTTTTGTCTTTTTAGAACAATAGCGTTTAGCATGTTATGTTTTATTTTGTCAAAGACTTTGTCTTGACACTTCTTTGTTTTCCCGATAGTTCAATTGAATACCCTTTGGGTATAGTGAGCTTATGCTTTTAGGTTCAACTGTCTTAGACGCTTTGACTTTAATAGTTCTTTAGCATAGCGTTTTGGTGTTTTGATCTTAGGTGTTCTTATGTTTTTTGTACACTCCTAAAGGTTTTCCTAAGGTTTTTCTATTTTGAGGATTTTGGTCCTAAGTCTTATGTTTCTTCCTATGCTATTTTCATATTATTATTTCGTTTAATGTTATTTGGTAAACTTCAAAACATGAGAGCGTTTATTCGTATAGGCGATTTTTCCTTAACAACATCAACAAATACACTAAAGAAATGTCACCATAGAATCTCCCTACGAGATTCCTGAAATTACACCAAACACATATGTTCCTTCATAAACATGGATTCCACATCAAGTTATGAATACTAAACAATCGCTCATATATGTATTCATCCACACTAAGTGATATCATGGTCGTGATGAATTACAACCAACATATTTTTTTAATATCCTTTAACAAACCCATTATCATCACAATTTCATACATCACTATACACATGCATATTCATCTATAAATCCACCAATATTTTCATAAACAACAATAATATCAAACATTTGAACCACCAAAACCAATTAAACTATAAAAATCAAGATTTCACAACAACAAAAAATACTAAATTGTTTGGCACTCAACTATATTAATCATCGTTCAATGCTCTGTCACAAAATAAGACTAGTCTTCAATGGTACAAAACCATCACTTAACGCTCTGTCACAAAATAAGATTGGCACTCGGCGGTACAAAACCACCACTCAACGCTTTATAACTAAATTGCTCTTTGACTTTGAAATTTTAGGTTGTTGCTCAACACCCACTGTGTATCACTAGGTTACATGATATTAGATGCAAAAAAAAAGAAGCAAAGTTTTAAGTTGTCAATCTTATTCCACTTTAATTTCATTATGGATTCTGAGGTTAAGTTGACTTGATGAATTTGTTTCTTTTGATTAATGATTTGAGTTAATCTTCTTTTATGTCTTTCATCTCTCAATCAAGTCAAAAGTAATGATTTCTGCATCATAAAGTGTTTGAATCTACATGCATGTTGATAATGAGTTCAGGGGTTTCTAGGTTTGGTTGAGAATACTTGTATTGGATTTAGGAACTTTCATATTATTAAACGAGTTTTTGCTACTAATTGTGAATGTACTTTGATTGGTAGTAAGAATTTCAACTACAATTAACGAGAATTTACTTTGATTAATTAACTTTTAACTTAGTTAGGAAATTTAAGAATAAACATGATTAAACACAATAGGATTTGATTGAGAAGGTACTTTGTTTGAATTCATTGAGAAAAATCTAGAAAGGTTTTGCATTTGATTGAGAATCTACTTTGGTTAATTGTATGATTGCCCTCAAGTTAATTAAGAATGTACTTTAATTAATTTGAAACTTAAACAATAATCAATTCAACAATGATGTGTGGACAGTCGATGATGAATCTATATTAGAAAGCAGTGGAATTAACCAATTTCATTATAATTGTTTCTAAGTTTCCTATTTGTTCTTCAAACATTAACTTCGTTAACATAGTCTCTCCCTTTTACTCTTGAGCATTCCATAGCATTCATAAGAGTCAAATATTGAAAAACAATTTTTTATTCATTGGGAGACGACTCAGGGTTACTTTAACCCTCTTTACATTCATAATAGTCATGTTTTATGTTGAACAAATTGTTGAATTGATTATAATCTAACCTAATTGATTCATAATTATAAATTATTAATTGAGTTAACTTGAGAATTACTTGGTTGAATCTTTTGTGAAATAGTTTTTTGCCTTGTGAGTTTTGCGCCTAATTGTGATGGATAGACCACTGTGTGTCATTCCTATTTTTTTGAGTTACATGTCCATGTTTTGTTTATACTCTAATATTTAGCTTGATTATTTTGTTTTGAAACTTAGGTAGATATGCATTATTTGATATGATTGAGGCATTTATTTATTTTAGCTACTTGGACAAATAAGTCCACTCCAATATTAATCCATTGATAGCTGTCCTTTGAGCCTTTAACTTTTTTTTCTTCTTAAAACTCATTGCAAAACCATGAAAAGAAAAAGACTATATTATCCCATATCTTAGGATGAAAGAAGGAGTTAATGAATTGTGTTAGGATTGAGTGATGAATAAACTATATGGTGAGTACATCGCCTACAAAATAATAAAAATGACAAAAGGAAGATAAAAGTTTTCTTGAAAAAAAAAGGATGAAAGGAAAAAAAAATACAAGGAAAGGTAAAAGTGGAAAACAAAATGTAGAAAAAGAAGGGTAATTTTTTTCTCAAAAAATAACAAAGAAAATAATATATTTGTTTTTCAAAATCTTTGCTCCTTAATTTTTACTATCCAAACTTTTTAAACAGCTTTTCATACACAACAATAATTCATTTAATATTTATTATTAAATTTCAAAACATGAATTGTTTAAATAATCTATTTCTTTATATGATATTGTCTTAATATTGTATAAATAAATAAATAAAAACACTACACAAAAGACAATAAAATATTATTCATACATTAAAATTAATAAATTAGATTATAGCGTTTAAATTACTGTGTATTATAACATTTAAAATAGTTTATTCTTTACATTATTTAAGATAATGTATTATGTTTAAGATATTGTTTAGATAAATACAATGTTTGACGAATAAAACAATTTTATTAAACTTCAAACTAAACATTTCCTAGACAATCTTGTAATGTTTAATTTACTTAATAATTATAAAGGATAATAAAAAACTATAAAGGCAGACAAAGAAAGGAAGGATAACTCTCTCCCACATCCATCCCTATCCCACAACTTTATTCATAATTCCTATCAATATTTATATGATCAAAGATATATAGGTCAAATTTCAAATGATAAGGATGCGTTGAGTTATATCTATTTCAGCAATTAGGTGCACAATTTCATGATGTGTATCTCTTTCTACCAGCTCACCTTATGCTTTACAAATTATATGATGAATCACCGAACTTATCTCATGAAACCTAAAAGGTTGTATTCAATTTTATTTAAGTTCCGTGTCAGAACACTCACCACAAAAGGGATAAAATCAAATTTCTTCATTTTAAATATATACTTTTTTTTAGAGTTTAGAGTCTTACTATGATTTTATTTTTAAAAACTGTTTTGTAAAATTGAAAGAATAAAATATATTTACGTTGTCTTCAATTTTAATTTCTAAAAAAAAATACTATTACGTATATTACAATATACAAATTACAATTTTTTTTTCTTGAAATCACTCCTACCAGAAAAGGTACCACCACATTGTTGGCTACAAATAAAATCTCACATCAGAAAAAAAATAAGAGATAAACATGAATTTATATATACATAAAGTATTATTATTGATAAGAAATTTTTTTGGAGCGGTACCAAAAACAAATCCTGAAAGCTTGGTCCAAAGTGAATAATTAAGTATTTTTAATAACTAAACTAATAAACCTTTTTATTTGAATATTTTTTGTTACATAATTCTTTATTCTCTTCATCGGTTACATTTATTTTTCTTTTACACGGTTTTCTTTAAATGATATATTGTATTTCATGAAACGTAATTCAAATTAAATAGTTTATAATATATATTTATCTTATTTGTTTTTTTTTTATGTGGGAAAGTATAATCATCAATTTTGAATGTTTCATCTTTTGAACATTTGTTTATTAAGTAACATAAAAAAAAAAGAAAAATTACGTTGTTTTATTCTTCTCAATTCCGTTGCATTAAAATAACTAATTTTTAATTACATAATTTTATATTCAGTCTTTCAATATTCAACTCATCTAATATCTATCAACTGTATTACAATCTTTGAGGTATTTCTCTTTTCAACATTTTTCCAAAATTAAAAATAATAAATACTGTAATTTTTATAAAATTTCATTTATTTGTAACTATTATTTAATATCACATTTTTTACTGTAATTTTTTATAAAAAAAATTATTCAGTTAATATTTATAAGAATGTAAAAATTAATATAAATATATTTGCATGGCCGATTTAAGGGTTAAGTAAAACACTCACTTCTTGTCCAAAACGAGGTTTCGAATTTTTTAGTATTAATATTTTTCTATTAAACTAATTATAAATTTATATATAAAAAAAGTTTCAAAATACTTTTTAGTTCTAATATATCTTTATTAAATTAATTTAAAATTGTTTAAGAAAAACTTTAAGTAGTACAAATAATCTTTATTAAATTATTATCAGTCTGTTAATTTTTATTAGTATCAAAAGTTATATTTAATGAATTTTTTTTTCAATAAGTTATAATTCTTTTTTGAAAAAAAAAAAAAGAAAGATTAGTTATTTTTATTGTTTTTATAAATAATTTTGATTTCTTGTTTTTTTATCTATGTGCCTTTTCATCTACTTATCATATTTTTGTTTCTCTTCTAATTTAGAGTTTTTCTTTTCAAGATTTTGATAGATTTCATTTTTCTAATCTTATTATGCGGGTGTACCAATTTTGTATCCTCACTTAGAATATTTTTATTTTTATTTATGTTATTGCTATTTATTTTTTCTATTTGTTAAATTTATGTTAAGATTTTTTTTTATCGATTTATTTTTTCAGATATTTTTTAATTTATGGGTTTACAAAATTTTACTCCATATATTTTGATGTGTTGGAAATCCCACATCGACTACATTTAAGTGTGAGTGCAAACTTCACCCTACAAGCCGATTTTGTGGGGTTGAATTAGGCTAAATTGAGATTTTATTTTTGGTAAATAATAGAAATGAAATCTCTAATAGAATAAGTCATGAATAAAAGTTGAAATTTGGATAGCAATATAAAAATTAATTGAAATGAATTACAATAATTTAATAAATAATTTTATGTAAAAAAAAAACTCAAAAAATAACTTTTAAATAAAAAATCTGTTCTTATTTTCTTTATGTCCCTTAAATCCTTTGGTTTTCTGTAGAATTCCTACTTAACAATATTTGAATATTTAATCTTCATATGCTTATTATATATCATAAATATTTTTATAATGAAAAGTAACAATTTTGTCCTTTGTTCATATTGGAACCAATTCACGTGGATTTCAACCTTTTCGTCCAAAGAAAGAAACATTAATATTACATTTTCTCTGTCTAATCTACAATATGCTGTATACATCCAAACTGAGAAATCTCTGCACATTCTTCTAAGTTATTGAAAAGGATTAAATAGGAAAATAAAAAATATATTAGACAAACTTATTTTACTAATGAAAAAATGTAGTAGTAATAAAAAGTTATTAATAGGAAAAATCCAAGGATAAAATATTTATTAATAAATATATTTATTAATGAAATTTAATTTTTTTTATAATCAATAATTTTAACAATGAATTTTTAAAATATTAAATTGTCGATGAATTTAAAAGTGCCATTAAATTTTAAAATACTTTAATTACTTATAAACGGAAACTTTAAATCAATTTACTTATTAGTTATTAAAATTTTAAAATTCATTAATAAAATATGTTGATAAATTTGTTTTATTAATAAATTTCTTTTATCAATAAAGTCTCATAATAATTTAAAGTAAAACTATAAATCAACGTTATAATTAGAATTTCAATGTTTTTATTTATATTTTTTAGAATTATATATGTTTTAGTTTGTAAATTTGAACGTGAAATTAAAATTTGTTTATATTTCAAATACGTTTTAATTCTAAAATTTTAAAATTAATAGATATAATAATTTTAATTTAAACGTGTTAACTTTTCTTTAGGTGTTAAAGTTTTTTTAAATTGACGTGAAATATAATAATAGGGTTAAATATGTTTTTCGTCTCCCAACTATTGGCCGTTTTTGTGTTTAGTCCCTCTTTCAAACTATAGTACAATTTAGTCCTTCAACTTTAGAAAACTATGGTTTTAGTCTTTTTTACCAAATTTTTTAAACTTTATTGCACGTTACATTATAGCATTTGGATTGTTTACACTGTTTGACACATTTTTGCTTCAATGTTAACTGAGAAACGCGTTTGAAACAGCAAATAAAGTTAAAAAAATTTGGTAAAAAGGACTAAAACCAGAGTTTTCTAAAGTTGAAGGACTAAATTGTACTATAGTTTGAAAGAGGGACTAAACACAAAAACGACTAATAGTAGGGGGACGAAAAACATATTTAACCCTAAATTATATAAAGAGTTCAAATATCAGTTTTAAATACCATTTAATATCTTAATTTGGATTAAAATAATTATATCAGTTATTTTTAAAGTTTGAAACTAAAATAGATATAAGTTTAATTCTTAAACAAATTTCAATTCTGCCATAGAAATATACTTTTTATTTACTTGTGTAAGTTGAGGGTGGTTGAAATACGACTCAAATTTGAAGAATGTCATTGGGATCCTAATAAGTTCTTCTTCTTTCAATTATATTTTTAAATTTATATTATTTAAATTAAGAAATAGTAAAGAATTTACAAATAATTTGCACTTAAACTAACTTATTGACGGTATCAATGGTATGTTTGTACGTGAAAAAACTTTTGTGAATGCAATTGCACATCTTTAATAGAAAAGTGAATTTTAATTTAAATACATTAATTAAGAGTTATATACTCTTAATATAGTTTTTTTAATCAAATAATAGTCATATAAATAAAACTATTTAATTTAATAATTTTGCAATTGTATTTTCTATCTAGAGTAATTTATCTATTTTATTTTTATTTTTTTAGAAGTTTATTTAAATTTCTTGAAATTGTTTTTATTTCTTATACTCTTGAAATTGAATTTTTTTAGCATGTTTTTTAAAAACTTTACTTGAAAAACTTAAATATTTAAGTTTGGTCGTTTTATCATACTATAATTGTAGTTTGTAATTTAGTTTCGTTTAATTTTTGTTTGGTTCTTATTTTTCTTAACATAATTAATTTTTGTTTGGTTCCTACTTTTCTTAACATAATCCGAAAGTTTTAAATTAGTATGTGTTTCAAAGATCAAATATGTATATGCATACATTGTTAAAATAATATATGATAAAAGTAGTACGAATTTAGAAAAGAATATATGAAAAAACATAGAAAAACAAAATTATTCCTTATGCATTTTGTCAAAAAAAAAAAGTCTAACTTATTTTTATGCAACTTTCTATCTTTTTTAAATTTCTCAAATAATGCCTACCAATCTGTTTTTTTTTTTTTATTATTATTATTATTTAGTTGAAGGTGGTGATCCAAGTTGTTTTTGGCATTTAGCCGTGTGTGACGATAGTTATTATTGTGCATTATTGAACTGTTACTCACGTGTAACAAAAGAGCAATAATGCTTTCAGAATTTGGAAAAAGAATTAAATTGAATTTAAAATTCAATCCATATCCTATAATTCTTTATGTTATTCGTTTGAATATTTAAATATTTACAAAATCTTTCACTTGTCAAATTGGAACTCTCCTCTTATCAATTATTTTAAATAATGTGATTAATATTCCAACTCAATTCAACAATTACATTTCTAGCCCATCAATTTGTCATAGAACAAGTAAGTTTGGACTCCTTTTTCATCTCTCGTCCCTAATCTGTTTTTAGAAGAGTTAAAGACTCTCACTACAAGAAAAAGATCGTTTACGTACGGATTATTACATATGGATCTGAGTCTGATTTTTTTCATATGTAATAAGAAAAAAAAATACATACAAAAAATCCGTATATAAGATTTGTATGTAATCGTGGCACCTTTTGGCGGGAGCTTTCCCAAGGATAAATTAGTATGTAATAGTCGTATGTAAGTTGATTTCCCCTTACATATGGATATTACATACGGATGCAAAAGAAAAGTAATAAAAAAATTTTTTAAAATTTAACCCTAAGTGAAAGGCAAGGAAAGTTCTCGAGCCACTGCCACAACTTTCCCTCGTAGGTCTTTGCCTCCTCTCATCTTTTTCCCTCTCGATCACAAATCACTGTCATCGAGCCATTCTTCACTGCCTCTTCTCGTTGTTCTCGTCTTCTCATCAAGTCGTTCTTCTGGAGCATTTCCCCTCCATCATCTGGAACCATCATCTTTATTCGTCGATCCATCAACGTCTCGTCAGACCATCGTCTTTGTGGCTCTAACCGTAGGAGTCCTTGCCTCCAATCGTGGTCTTCTAGTCGTTTGTCCCTGTGTGGTCCGTCAACGAACCCTAGAGTTGTCGCTGAGGAACTGTAGGACTCCTGTTCTTGCACTCTAAGGTAAATGTCGGCGTCGTTCAGTCTCGGTGAGTTTGTGGTGAGTCGAGAATGTTGTTCCTTTAATATATATGTTTATTCATTTAATATGTAGTGGTTTAATGTTGCGGTGGTTCACAAAGAAGAAGAAGTTCAGTTGTGTAGCCATCTTTCAGTGTTCATTGTTGTAGATTTGCTTAGTGATTTTTCTAGGTAAGTAAGTTTCATTCATTAATAAGTAATTTAATTTTTAAAATGTGAAAATCCTAAACCTTTTTGTTGTTTGTTATTGTCGGCACAAAATGGGGTGTGGTTTAGTTTGTGTGGAATACTTTGGTGCATTGTTAGGACGTTGAGTGTACATTCAGAGGTGTATTAAGATATGTAGGCATCTTGACCACTGAACACACAGTCCAAACAAAGGGTGAGCGCCACTTGACCTATGAGGAGAGCATGGAAACTTGGATGCATGAGGCTCAGATGTCATGCACCTAAGAAAACTATTTACGAGAAAAATATTAAAAGAACGATTTGTGATAAAAAACCAATTCACATCCCTCTTGGTTTGTTGTACATGTTAACCATTCCGCTGCATCGCTCTGGCAGAATTTCTAATTGGTAGTTTCAAGTATAGTAAGTATGAATATGGGAAGCTCAGTATTGGAGTTCATCTTGACATTCTAATGGTCACTCATTCTCAAGTAGAGAAGGGTGAGGCATGTCGTAAAGAATAGCAGGAGGTCCTAGTCTAGGGTTTTTACCTTGGCCTAAGGCAAGTGATAACAGATTAACCTTGTGTGATGCTTGGGGTAGACCAATTGTTTCACCACAACAAGTGCATGAACTGACATAGTTCAATATTCATACTAATCTGGATGGTTAAATCAAAGGGTTGTTATGCATAAAGTGATTGTTTGGTTTGATGTGCTATGTGTTATTGTGTGAATGTTAACATGTGTTAATATATCATCAATTGTTGTATTTTAGTTTATTCTTTTTCTTGTGATTGTGTTTATGTGTTCATTGCTTATTCTCTTTGTTATGATCATTTGGTGGGTGCATATGCTTAGACTTCTTTTAGTTATTCTTGTAGATAGTTTTTATCATAAATGATTTTTAAGTATAAAGTCTCTTTTATAGTTATTAGATAACTATAATAACTTTTATTTCCATTTGTTAACTGATCTATTATATTAATATGTAATGACTATTATATAATATAATATTATATTTTGGAATGTTAGAAGTATTACATATTCAATAAATAAAACCAAATACTCAAATAAATACATATATTATTACAATTATCCAAAATTATAATTATAACAATAAATATATATATATATATTCTATAATACTAAGAATATTATTATATCGAAACTAAGAACATAAATAAAAGAACATGATCTTAACATTAATAAAATCTAAGGAATAAGTCTCTTTATAAAATATAAAGACTACATTGACTAAAGTTATTAAATTATTATCACAAATAAAAGAAAAAAATACTAATAAACCATACATACATATACACATATATATATATATATATATATATATATATATATATATATATATATATATATATATATATATATATATATAATTTTTACAAAACTCTAATAAGATGCTGAATTCATGGAAAATAAGCCAATATTTTCCTAAAAGGGTAGCGTGTGATGAAACATGCCTTTTTACTACCTACATGATAGAGTGAATAATTATTTTACAATTTGAGAGGATTCAAATTATTTTGTTTAGGTAAGTGACTCTTTTGGTCTTAAATGTATAAAAATAAGTGATAATTTAATTCGGGAAAAGAATTAAAATTGTGACTTAGTTGTCGAATATGCTACGCTTTATAATTTATTGTCAAATTAATTTTGAAGAATAAAATATAGTATTAATTTAATCATTAAGTTTAATATAAAGAATGGTCTTATGAAACTTAATAAAAAAGAATGTAATTGTCACATACATATATATTAAATAAATCATTTTGTTCTTTTAGAGGCTTAATCGACTCATTTAAAGAATAAGAAACATTTTTATCCTATGTTCTTAAGGATCAAAATCAAATTAAAAAGTATTCATGAAATCTAAACACAATATAAAAGCTTCGTTATTTTCCATGATAAAAAACGCATACGAGAAATATATTTATAAGTTATTTTTGTTAAAAAACACCATTGTTTAAAAAAATTAAAAAATGAATGACATTAACAAAAATAAGGTAGACAATAATTAAACATGACCAAAGAGGTAACTTCCCTCTAAGCTAACTTTAAAACAAAAATAAGGTAGACAATAATTAAATATGAACCAAAGAGGTAATTTTCTTCTAAGCTAACTTAAAAACAAAAATAAGGTAGACAATAATTAAACATGACCAAATAGGTAACTTCCCTCTAAGTTCACTTAAAAACAGAAATAAGATAGACAATAATTAAACATGATTAAAGAGGTAACTTCCTCTAAGTTAACTTAAAAACAAAAATAATTAAGATTTTTCAATATAATGAGTGTTAATTTCCCCGTCAAGTTGATATCCCAAAACTTCAACTATATGCAAATCTATGCTAAAAGATAAGAAAAATATTCAATAAGGGTAAAATATTAAACCAAAAGAAAATCTAATTTATTAACAAGGAGATCAATATACCTACTACTAGACACCTTAACTTTCAATATAAAGTAAATCTTTTTTATTTTATTTCAATGAAAATTTAAAAGTGAAGACACAATAAAAGAATTCCAAAAAGCTTCACACACTTGACGAAAAATTACATTCCAACTAATTTTAGAGAAAAACTATTTTTCACATAAATCTCCACAACAAGAATAACAACATATAATACATTCCGAATTATAAAATGAAAAACTATAAATACATTATTTTTGTTAATATCTTTGTCCGTTGTGGTATCAAATTGTCTCTGAAAATACCATTTATTTAATCAATTCAAAAGAAAAATTAGTGTTATCAAAATGAGTTGGAACATGTGAACCAATCCAGTTCATCACGAGTTTGAGTCGAGTTATTGGTTGAAAAAAAAATTTTGAAATTTCGATACAGGTTAATTTTGAACCTGACTCACAACCTGGATGAGTCGGGTTGTCTCACCAACCTATCTAATTTTTTAATAAATACTTTTTGCTGGGTTAGTCATTTTACAAATATTGAAATGGATGCTCGCGTGAAATTATTTTTGTATGAAAATTACACAACATGAAAAATCCACAAATTTATACTTAGTAACTTAATTTTTATATAGAAACAAATTTGAATAGCTATGAAATCATTAAAAATTTTGTTAGAGGAGATTTTGTGATATCTTGATCTGAATGAAATCTTAGGTTTGATGGATTATAAATATAATTTAAGATCCTTCTCCTTTATTTAGATTTGAATTAGAAATTTTTTTATTTTTTTTAATTGAAAAAAGAAAAACTTGTAATTAAGTTAGTGAAGCTACTCATTTAGTCGGGTTGGGTTGACTCACTAACTGACTAACTCGTGATGGATTGAGCCGGATTGGGTCGGGTAGCCTGTTTTGATAGCTC
Source organism: Vigna radiata var. radiata (assembly GCF_000741045.1). Taxonomy (NCBI): domain Eukaryota; kingdom Viridiplantae; phylum Streptophyta; class Magnoliopsida; order Fabales; family Fabaceae; genus Vigna; species Vigna radiata. Next base: position 17,786,558 of record NC_028352.1, on the reverse strand, counting down.
TATTAAATAATTTTTTCAAGCAAAAAAAATAATAAATATTTTTTATTATAAAATTAAAATTAAATTTTAATAAAATAAAATTAGGTAGGTGGGTTGGTGGGCCAACCCGGCCCACCACGGGTTCAACCCGCATGAGTCGGGTTTAAATGAGCCGAGTTGAAATCTGACCCGCATAAAAAATACAATTTTTTAAACCCAACCCGACCCGAACTCGTGGTGAGCGAGGTTAGTCCGTGGGTTATGACCCACTTTGACAACTCTATTATATAAGTTCTCTATTTTCAAAATTAATTAAAAATCCATGTTGAGAGTGAAATTTGGGAGTGAAATTTGTTTAGATTTGAATTGTAGAAAGTTTGTAATTTTTTTTATTTAAAAAAATTGTAATTAAGTGAGCCAGTGAGTCAACCCGTTTACTCACCAACCCATGGTGGGTCGGGCTGAGTTTGAGTTTTTCTGGCTCGCTAATAAATGAGTCGGGTTGGGTTGGATCACTAAGTGACCAACCCTTGGTGGATCAGGTTGAGTGCCCGTTTTGACAACTCTACTATAAACTAATTATCTCCATTGTTTGCGAAATAATGCCCATTACTATTAATATGTTGATAAAATAAATAAAAACTAAGGATACTAATAAAATAAAAATAAAAAGACATGATAAGATTTATTACATAATATAGTTAGATAATCAAATATGTAGTCCGTTAAATATAATGAACAATTATATGTGAGATTAATTTCCATTGTATTGAATATATATATAGAGTCTTCTATTTATAATAAAAGAAATGTGGATTAAGTTGAAAATACAAATAAGAAATAATAACAAATTACCTAAAGATAAAAGATAAAAATAAAAAAAAGATAATATATCTAACACTTCCTCTTAAGTTGGTGCATACAAATCGTATGTACCAAGCTTGTTACAAATATAATCAATTATCGTCCCCCATAAAGACTTAGTGAAAATATATGTTAAGTGATCACTTAAATTAACAAACTCAATATTGATATCTCCTGATACAATATTCTCTTGAATGAAATGATAGTCAATCTCAATATATTTGGTTCTCTCATAAAAGATAGGATTTTAACTAATATGAAGAGCAACTTGATTGTCACATATAAGCATCATTTGAGTAACATTTCCAAATTGTAAATCTCTAAACAACTGCTTAAGCCAAACAAGCTCACAAGTGGTTGAGGTCATAACTTTATATTCTGCTTCTACACTAGATCTTGCCACAACATTCTGTTTCTTACTTTTTCAAGAGATCAAATTACCACCAATGGAGACCTAATATCCAGATGTAAACCTTATATCAGAAGGAGATCCTGACCAATCAACATCTGAATAACAAATCGCTCTTGTATGGTTATTAAAACCATAAACAACCTTTTTTTCTAGGAGATCCTTTAATTTATTTTAATATACAGATAACTGCATTCTAATGATCTTCACATGGGGAATTAAGTTTTAACTTACCACACTAACTATAAAGGAAATGTCATGACGAGTAATTGTAAGATAATTCAATTTTTCAACTAGTCTTTTATATTTCTTGGGTCTAAGATAGGCTCCCCCTGTTTTGGTAGAAGTTTAGTATTAGGATCCATGGGTTTGTCAACAAATTTTGAGTTCATCAACCCAATTTCCTCTGAATATCCAATGGATACTTCCTTTGAGATATAACAATATCATCGTTGGATTGTTTTACCTCAATACCCAAGAAATATCTAAGTTTGTCAAGATCTTTAGTCTGAAAATGTTTGCAAAGATGTTGTTTCATCTGAGAGATGTCATGTCTATCATTGCCTATAAGAAAGATGTCATCAACATATACTATCAAGTAGGCACATCCAACACTCGAGTGACGGTAAAAGACTAAATGATTTGTCTCACACCGAGTCATACCAAATTGTTGAACAACATTACTAAATTTTCCAAACCAGGCCCTAGGAGACTATTTTAGGCCATACAAGGATCTGTGAAGACAACATATACCAATCCAAAAGACTCCTCCTGAGCAACAAATCCTAGAGGTTGCTCCATATAAATCTCTTCTTGCAAATCTCCATTGAGGAATGAATTTTTTACATCCAGTTGCTAAAGAGGTCATTGTTGAAGAACCACTATGACTATAAATAAACTAACAGATGCCATCTTTGTCACTGAAGAAAAAGTATCACCATAATCCAAACGAAAAATTTGTGTGTAACCTTTGGCCACAAGACGAGCTTTGAAGCAATCAATAGTTCCACCAGCACCAACTTTTGAAGTAACGAGAAACACTAGAAGAGGGGTTGAATAGTGTTTCTAGAAATGTGATTTGTGGCTCCTAGGTCAAGATCCTAATAGCCAAGAGAAGAAAATGGAGTCAGATCGGTAAAAGATGTACCTGTGTGTGCTATAAATGTAGTGGAACTAGAAGGTTGTTGATCCTTATACCATTTGAGAAATTTACTAAAAATAATAAAGTCATCTGTAATATCGGATAAAGGAGGATCCTTAGTAGGTAATTGTGATGAAGGAGCAGTTTGAACAATAGTAGCAGATCTAGGAGGGTAGCCCTGTAATAAATAATACATATCAATCTTGTGGCCTAGCTTGCCGCAATGGTCACACTTGATACATCCTTTTTCTGACTTGCGAGAGTGATTGCGATCATGATGTTGAGATGCCAACCTAGAGGAAAAATATGTATCATTGATGGGTTTACTAGGTACACGTAAAAGAGTGAAACAAGTAGAAGTCAAAGTGGAAACAATAATTGAATCCAAAATTTGATCACAAATATGAAAATATTCATCAATAATGTTGAAACCAATAATATGAAGAACTTTGATTGTTGCTCTTTTAATTTGGATGTTGTCTATGAAGAATAAACATATTTTGGTAGATAAAGAAGAAAAATAGAAGATGATTGATTTAAAACTAAAAGATGAGAGAATATTCAAAATGATCAAATTGAACGTCTTAAAAAAAATTAAAGGATTAAATTTTATGATTTTAAAAAACTAAAATATTAAATTTAATATTTTTGAAAAACAAAAGACTAAATTTAATATTTTTAAAATATTAAACGATTAAATTGAAAAAATCGATAATAATTATTTTTTTGTAAATTCAAATGAAATTAAAGAAACAAATTAGAAATTTAAGTATTTTTTTTATTCCTCAATGTGACCGTACCAAAAGAAAAAATAAAGCGTTAGTAAATGTAAAACGTCAGGTTGACATGTTAGCCAAGATGATTAAGTTTGTTCCACATAATTTGCTAAAGAAAACCATTAAGGTATATTTTGACACGTAACAAGGTTTGTACGACAGTCACGCAACTATATAAACCGCCAAAACCTTTGTTTCCATGCTCAGAAAAACAACATAACGTGTGGTGTGGGGGAAACTAAACTCAGAATTCTCCACTGGCAGAGGCTTCAGAGCATGGACAACAACTGCAGCAACATCATCCACCACCAGCATGAAACCAGAGCAACTTCCACCATCACCATTAAGGGCATTCTCAGCCTTCTAATGGAAAACATTGATGAGAATTTGGATGGTGGAAGCAAGAGAGTCATTTCTCTGGGTATGGGTGACCCAACTCTCACCACATTATTCCACACACCTAAGCTTGTTGAAGAAGCTGTTTCTGACTCTCTTAACTCTCACAAGTTTCATGGCTATGCTCCCACTACTGGTCTGCTCCAGGCTAGAATGTAATGCTATTCTTCTTTGCCTCTCCCTTTTGGGATTTCAGAATATTCATTCTAGCCCTGTTCATGTTTGTGAGAATGCCCAATTTGGTGGTCCAAAACTTGTTTGCAATTGTATTGGTCTTTCAAAAACTTCTTTGACCCTATTAATGTCTCTTTGGAATCTCAATGGCTTTATTGTTGCTTACTTTTCTGAGAATCTTAATTTTCCTCTCCCTAATTTACATGCAACCAAATCTAGAGACAAACTTCTTCATAAATGAGTTTCTTTATCTCCACTGAGTTTTTGGTCTTGTAGCTTTTCTGTACTGATATTACTGTGTTTTAAAGAGCAACAACACAATAACAAGTTGAAAATCCAAATTTTTATTTTTTGTATAAATAAGTTAAAAATAAAAACTTACGCACAAAAACTAATTTTAGTTCATGAAAAAGTTTACTTTATTTCTTTGATTTTCTTTTTCTAAAAGTGTTTAGTGATAACATTGTTCTTAATTGTCTACTTTTAGAGAATTACTATTTTTATGCTATGTGGATATTGATGATCGTTTTGGTAGGTTCTGACTTTGGCTCACTGTTTTCAGGTTTCCATCAAATCCTGTCCAGTGTGAAATTGTATGGCATTTGTTCTTGGCATTTTCTTTATGATTTTGCATTTTGTCATGTGGTTTGGTAACTTTATGGAAAATCGTTTTTGGGTACTATTATTGCACTAGACGCCATTTGCTTATTTCAGATTTCTTCTTTGTTTCGTTCCCCGTTTCTTTCATGTTTATCAGTATATTCAATATCTGAAACTACTTTTTCAACATTTTTTTCTTGTTATCGAATAACATTTTTTCTGCTGGTAAATAGCGAGTTCAAATGGGACCAGGATCAGTTTCATTCAACAAACATGGTTTCATTGCACTATTCGCATAAACGTGTTCTTTTGGTTGTCACTGAACTTTAAACAGGCTCAACAATTTTTCTTCAATGCTTTTTTTTTTCTGCAGTTCCTATGAAATTCTATAAGTAACTAAGAAATAAAGTCATGTGATTGTTTGTTTTGTTTCATCTATCTATATTTATACTACCTTATTCTAAAATTGAATACCTTCTAAAGTTACTTTCTTTTTGGTGACAGAGCAATTGCTGAATATCTATCTCGTGACCTTCCTTACCAGTTATCAAGTGATGATGTTTTCATCACCTCTGGATGCACACAAGCCATTGATGTTTCAGTGGCGATGCTTGCTCGCCCCGGTGCAAACATCTTGCTTCCAAGGCCAGGCTTCCCAATCTATGAACTCAGTGCAGCATTTAGAGGGGTTGAAGTGAGGCATTACGATCTGCTTCCAGAGAAAGGTTGGGAGGTTGATCTAGATGCTGTTGAAGCTCTTGCTGATCAGAACACGGTTGCGTTGGTGATCATAAATCCTGGGAATCCTTGTGGGAATGTGTACAGTTACCATCATTTGGAAAAGGTTTGTTCTTTCTTAGTTGCCTAACATAATAGGTTTCTTATGAGACTATGTTTCTGAAAGTTAACAGTATTAACAGGAGTTATTGAAATTGTTTGTGTCTTGGACTTAGATTGCTGAAACTGCAAAACGGGTTGGAACAATTGTGATTTCTGATGAAGTATATGGTCATCTTGCATTTGGGGCAAAGCCATTTGTGCCAATGGGAGTTTTTGGCTCAGTTGTTCCTGTTCTCACTCTTGGCTCACTGTCTAAGAGATGGATAGTTCCTGGATGGAGGCTTGGTTGGTTCGTAACAAATGATCCATCTGGCACTTTTAGAGAACCAAAGGTTCGTGTCTTCCTACTCTGTTAGCTCACCTTTTAATCTGTTTTAGTCTTGGATCATTGATCCCATGCTACTTGAATAGTTAAACTTCAATTAGAAACAAATACATTAGTTAATGTGAGAAGATCTTTAACTCATCTGTGATTAATGGTATTAGGGATGGGAATGAAAATTTTTTCAGTATGTTTGTTGATGATCTATGTAGTGCTTTATTTTATACGTGTTGAACTACCTTTGATTATTTCCTATTTGATTGCTTCATTCTTTAGTACTAATATACATTGGAGTTTCAATACTTGACTGTTACTTAATATAACATTTCAAAAATGAAAAATATATAAATTTGTTTCTACTTCTAAATTTTACATTGTTCATCATATATTTGCAATAATTGACTTTCAAATTATGTCTTTGGTGAAAAGTACATAAGACCGAGGAGCGTCTAATAGTGTTAAGTTTAGACAGAACGTCTAATGCATGTATTAATTAATGTTTAGGCTTAATTGTCTTAGTGATTTTCTGTTAGTAAGTGTCCTAGGTTCTATATATATAGAGAGAGATTTATGTGCATAGTAAATAAATACACTATATTTGTAAATAGACTGTGTATAGAACCTTCCAATGAATACAATTTTCTTTTATTCTGTCTTGTTCTTGTGTTTTGTTGTTACTGTTGATTTGGACCCAACGATTGGTGCCGTCTATGTGAATAAGAAGAAGAATGTCAAAAAGTGTAAGATTGAAGACATGGCCATCAAGTTTGATAGGGAGAACAACTTTGGACTATGGAGAGGTGAACATGACATCGTCACTATCTCAAATGGAGAAGGATGACATGATTAACAAAGATAGAAATTTCATAATTCTATGTCTGGAGATAAGACACTGATGAGAGTTTTGAACGAGAAGCCTATTGCGTCCATGGATGAAACTTTAGTCGCTGTATATGACTAAATCTTTGACATAAAGCAACCAATGTATTCATTCAGGATGAATGAGTCATGACTGATAGTGGACCAACTAGCAAATTTTAATTAGATAGTAGACGATCTGAAAACAAAACTTTACTGTATATTAATGTCTTGTTGAGAACGTTTAAGAATTTTAAAACACTTTTGTTTTTGAGAAGGAACATACTATTAGATTGGAGGAGGTGCATATCTCAATTAGGACTAAGGAGCTACGCAGGCTTTAAGAGTTAAAAAAGCAAACGATAGAGGATTGGGTTTGAATGTCTCAAAGTCAATGGGTAAGAAAAAGAAAGAGTGGAAAGGGAAGAAGCCAACAAAGTATTCATTTGATGATAAGGGATATCTTCAATGCTAGAATTCAATAAGAAAAGTCTTCGATGCTAGAATTCAATCAGAAAGGTCACTTCAAGGCAAATAGTTTAGAGAAGGAGATGTATGAGAAGGGTAAAAATTCTCATTTCAGGAGGGAACTTGTTAATGTTGCAATATGGTCTAATAGTTATGAGTCTATTTGGATGTTGGTGGCATCTGTGTTAGATATACAGATGCTCTAAGTCATGAACTCAAGGTGCACTTATCACATGTATAAAGAGAGTGATTTTTCTAGGGACAATGAAGCTTGTAAGGTGCAATGCAAGTGGTCAATCAGGTTAAAGATATTTGACAATTGGGAGATTGTCTTGCAAGTAAAGTATGTTATAAAACTCAACAAAAATCTTTTTTTCAATCAACATGTTTGATTGTATGGGTTTGACAACCAAGATTGAACAAGATATGATAAACATTCTAAAAAGAAAGTCTATAGTTGCCAATGGGGTGAAAAAAATGGTCTTTATATTTTAGACGATTCAATAGTGATCATGCATGCATCTGTGGCAAGGAGACGATGTAATAAAAGGTGAAGTTATGGTACCTAAGGTTGGGGAACATAAGTGAAAGGGGTTTGGTGGAGCTTGGCAAGCAAAACCTACTTAGAGGAGTTGGAGTTTTGTAATCACTGAGCCTTTGGAAAGTCTCAGATTGAAATTTGAGATTGGTAAGCACGTGTTCAAAGTATTATCATGCAGACTTGTGGGGTCCAATATGAGCTCAAACTTGTGTGGGAGGGCCTTTTTTCTCACTATCATAGATGATCACCTTAGAATAGTGTGGATCTTGAAAAGTAAGATTGAAACTATTTAGAGGTTTAGGGAGTGACACACCCTAATTAGTAATCAAAAGGGAAGCAAAAGATAGAAGGTTCAAAGCCCAAAACCTTCAACAAGCTAAAAAAGGGTTTTAGGAGGTCAATAATGGAGGTTTTCCCTAGAAGAGGAGATTGAATCTTTGAACAAGAACCACATATGGACATTTGTTAATCTACCAGGTGGTTTAGAATTCAATTACTTCCTAAGGGAGACATGATTCCAGTGGAGCAGTTATGATAGCTATGTCTACGTTCTGAAAAGAGAAGAAAAGTGTGTGTTCTGTTTGCTCTTATAAGTAGATGATATCCATAGAGTCAACCATTATAAGAATAAAATAAAGGAGCTCAAATAAAAATTAAGCTTAGGATTTTAAATGAAGGATTTTGGTCTTGCTAGAAGAATAATTGGGAAGGCAATATGGCGGGATGAGATGGTTGAAGAGTTGTCTATCTCAACAAGGATAGTTGAAGAAGGTGGTTGAAAGGTATAGGACACGAGTCTAACCTTGTGGTTACTCCTTTGGGTAGTAATTCAAATCTTTCATTTACCTAAGCTCCTAACTCTGAGGACAATGGGAGAGAGATGGAGACTATTTCATATGCTAATGGAGTAGGGAGAATAATGTATAGATGGTCTGTAGCTGACCAGATGTGCATGCTGTGATGGTTGGCACGTTTGTGGCAGATCTTAGACATGCTCATTGGGAGGCTTTTGAAGGGGGTGCTTAGGCACATGAGAAGAATTATATTTTCTGGTTTGGTATATAGATAGCGCACCATACCAAAATATTGCTTTCTTGGTACTTCTTACATTCTATGGAGTTGCAATTTGTTGGAAAGCCATTTTTCAAACATGTGCAAAAATGTGACTATACATTGCTATAGTCAAAGTACCATCCATCTAGCGGACCATTAGATCTACCACAAGATGATCAAACACATAAATCCTAGTCTGCACTTTATGATAGACCTAGTTGAGTTTCGAGAGGTCAGGATATGAACGCAGTATAGGAGAAGGATATGAAGGTAGTATTGGAGGAGAATCTTGTGAATGTGTTTATAAATTCTTTACTAAGATTGAGATTCAAAGTGTTCTGGAGTTGATTAATTTTATCTTTGAGGATAAAGGAAGTTGATGTTGAAGGTCTTCCATGATTTGGAGTCAAGGTAAAGAAATGTGATGATTGGTTCTCAAATCATGGGTTCGTGAAGAGCACAAAAGGTCGTCTACTATGCGAGTGTCTACTAGTGTTAAGTTTAAATAGACCATCTAATGCCTATATTAATTGAATTTTTAGGCTTAGTTGTCTTAGTGGTTTTCTATTATTCCATTTCTGAGGTTCTCTCTCTCTCTCTCTCTCTCTCTATATATATATATATATATATATATATATATATATATATGTATCTATGTATGTATATGTATGTATATATGTATGTATAATGCTTTATATGTATGGTATATATTATTATTTGAACCCCACATTATTCAACCATCCTTATGTGATTTCATAGACCATATTTTCCTATGCAGGTAGTTGAGCGCATTAAAAAGTATTTTGATCTTCTGGGAGGTCCACCCACTTTCATCCAGGTTTAAAAGTTTTCTCTTGCACCCTTATTTTCAATACATAAATGGATGCATGGCTTTTGTGGTTTGGCTAACAGCAATGTTCAAATCAAGGGAACTCGATCTCATTTAAAGCTTTGATACTACCAACTGAAATTCAAAAGTTAAAAATACAAAACAATGAAAGGAAAATGAAGTTTAAACTCAAAATATGATAGCTTAAATTGAAAGTATGAAAAAATAAATGTCACATTATGCTCTAGATTTATTTCTAGACTGAACCATTGTTGCAGAGACATGTTTTAATTGATGAAAGACTAGACTAGTATTCGCTGCTAGCTCTGTTGTTTGATCAAATTCAAGTTGTTTGGTTTGGTGCTACTGATATATGTCAGCTTTTCATCAGAATTTCTTGGTTAAGCAGAATTTTCTTGCATGGCAGGCAATCATATGTAACTTATTCTTCTACCTAATTGGTGACGTTTCTGGTTTTACAGGCAGCTGTACCTCAGATAATTGCAAATACTGAAGAGATTTTCTTCAATAAAACCATTGACAATTTGAGGCATACTGCAGATATATGTTGTACAGAGATAAAGGATATTCCATGCATTGTTTGCCCTTACAGACCAGAAGGGTCCATGGCTATGATGGTGAGAAACTGAGGATTTATCAATTTATTGTTCTTTGGGAAGAGGATAAATGTCTTAACAGTGGAACTCATTTATTATTTGTTCTTGAACGAGATGTAGGTGAAACTAAATCTTTCACTTCTAGAAGATATTAGTGATGATATAGACTTCTGTTTCAAACTTGCAAAAGAGGAATCTGTAATCATTCTTCCAGGTACTTCTGCAAATCCTTTATACAGAAAAATAAATTTAATCTTGAAAGGATACAAATTTCAAAGTTTATCGGAAAGTGAGTTTAAGTTTAACTCATCAGTAACGATAGAATGAGACAGGTTTACATTCATTTGACATACACAAGTGTAAAGTCATCACAAAAAAGTAAATTTTTGTATTTTTTCGAAAAAAGAAAAAAAAAAGATAATATCAAATTAATGTAAAAAATTATGTGCATCAAAATATCATTTTTCTTAAATCATTTTCACAAAACCAGTTTATAAGATGAAAACAGTATTCAGTAAATTAATTTTCTCTCTGTCATTACTCTAAACAGACTTTGAAAAATGAATTTTGTAACAAAGAAAAGCATGAATTTTTTGCAGGAACTGCAGTTGGGCTAAAAGATTGGCTTCGTATTACCTTTGCTGCTGATCCATGTGCTCTTGGAGAGGGTATGAAAAGGATAAAGTCTTTCTGTCAAAGGCATGCAAGAAAATTGTAAAAGCATTAGTGAATCCACAAATAAATAAAATTATTAGACTAATGCTGGCCTTTTACTGCAACACTACACACGATTTGCAGATTGTATTTCAATATAGCATTCAGTCTCATGAGATATATTGCAACATTACTAAAAGGCGGTATTCATATATACTTCTTTAAATAGATAAATTGTTAATATATAACTGTTGTAAACTTCAATTGTTTGCAACAATAATTGCCAATAAAATCTTTACCGAAGTAAATTTAGTCATTAGTAAAAAATGTTTGAGAAATCAAGCCTACCATGTTATGTATAATTTTTTACTATTTTTTCCAGATTTTGTATCTATCGATCGAACCATCTAATATTGTATTTTGGTTTAAAGAATCATTTGCACTCTATGGAATGTCTTTCTTTTTTCCTTGTGGTAAAAAAGACTAAAATCCAAACCAAGTGTAACTTCTTTTTGAAATCTTAATTCATTTAGACATGTCATCACTTCATTAAAGATATGCAGTGTATTTATTCGATCCTAATTTTTGTTCATACTCAAAATCATCGATAAGCCTAGATATAAATTACTAATTGCTCTCTATATATGTTAATTATAGTTTATGAATTTTGATTCTTAATTTTAGATTGAAGTTAAATATTTTTAAAGAATTTATATCAACAAAATAACAGTTTCTGTATAAATGTATAGAATCGAGATTTTGTGCAGTGCCAAAAAAAAAAATTACTGTACACCCACTAAAAAAAAGTTAAATGTTTGTGAAAGTTAAAACTACAAGATTCAGTGACAAATAAAATTCTCATATGACAAAGAAAAAAAAGTTTAACGGCCAATACTATTATAAGAAAAAAAAACAGTTAAAATATAACATTCCATGTAATAAAGTAATCTATTAAATAAAATATTATACGTTTGATAAAACATAGTAAATAGACAAGAAAAATATAGTTTACCTCTAAGTAATAACTATATTAATAAAAACATATTTATAAACTTTCTATATAAAGAGTATATCAAAAGATGCAAACCATTATAAGTACATCCACGTATATATGTGTGTTTATATACTACACTTTGCCTATCACTTGACGGTATCTTCCGATTCCATTAAAGGCATACTATCACCTAAAGCATCTTTTGCTCACACCAAATGGTGATCATTGCCAAAAAGATTATAGCACATACAAATAAACAGCATAAAAGCAATGATAAGCTAGTATGCAAAGAAATTAACATCTTATGGTTTAATATAAGAAATCATATATCAACATTCACAACAACCCATCAAACACTTGATCATATCACAATTTAACCTCTCCAGAGTATAAAGACTACCATAGAGTAAACCTTCTCTCCAAAATCTCATTATCAAGCATTCACCACAACTTACTTGAACATAGAATTTCTCCTAGAGATTCTTCTCACAACACCCATCTTTCATTCTCACAACATACTCATACCATTTCAAAAGCATCAACAATTATCAAAAGATATGCATCGTAAAAACCACAAAATAACATAGTTTTCATCACAGTGACTCGGCACACCCACTGGGTAGGGGAAAACATCTTGGAGACCTTTACCAATAGTTCAGGAAGGATCTAAAACCCCCAAAACGACCTAAAGAACGTTCAAAACTAATTTCTAGAACCCTAAATTTGAGGTTCGTAATAACTTCGTCATTGCCATGCAACTCGTGCTACCAAATGATCTACTAAACACTTACCACCAGACAACTCCTAACCAGAAGATCTACCAGATGATTACTAGTAGACAACTCCTTACCAAGCGATTACCACCAGAAAACTCCTTACCAGACGATATACTAGATGATTACCACCAGACCACTCCTTACCAAATAATCTACCAGACAATTACCACCAGACAACTCCTTACGAGATGATATACCAGACGCTTACCCTAAGAAAACTCCTTACTAGACAATCTACGAGACAATTACCACCAGATGTTTTTAGTATAATAAGAGGCGAACTAAGTCCTAAATGGTCCCAAGATAGTTCCCAAAACTACAAACTTTTCACAAAATCTTGATTTGAGAGATTTACTTGTCAAAACCTTATTTTATGCCCAAAACTCACCCTTCTTCTAATTTATTCCAAACCAAAGTTCTAGAAAATACATCAACTCAAATTCACTAAATCTACATTCACAAATTCATCAATAAACAACTTTTCACATTAGCAAACCAATTACACACCAGCATGCATAAGTTTTCAATTCAATACACCACCATTTTCAAGCACCCAACATAACAAATTTCACGATTTAATTAGAGTTCACAGATCAATCATCACATCATCATACAAACATTAAATATCACATGCATACAGAATTCAAACCAAATAAACTAGTTTCTCTTACCTAGTTGACGCTCCTACGGTTCTAAGAACTCTAAAATTCCTCCTACCACTCCAAGATCTCTATTTACTCTCTATAGCTGAAATCAGTCGGCTAGAAATGAAGATCTCGCCTCAAGGAATCCTTAAACAGTCTCTAATCTTTTGATAGAGAGTTAGAATTTCTAGAGAAAAGACCGAATAAATTTTAAAGAAGAAAGTTTTAGAAAGATAAAACTTATTAGAAAATTATATTTATACTATTGATATTTTTGAAATGAAATAATGATAAATACCCATCTAGTATTCGATTTTTGAAGGTGTCACGTAAAAACTCCTACAAAATTTACTTTTATTTTATAATATTTTATCATATTACAACAATTAAAACCTGTCATAAAATATATTATATTTTATTATTATTTAATAATTATTGAAAAATTTAAAACCGTTATAAATTGTTTAAATTGTGACGTCCCAACTATACATAAGGGCATACATAATCAAGACATCATCATGCATAATAATTGAAAGCAGCTAAGAGTAATTATAAAGGTAATTAGGATTACAGTCATCCTTAGAATAACACTAGAATTTAGAATGGAGTACTAGAGTTTCTCCCTTAAAATACAGAGAATTTAAAAACTTAGAACATGATGAAGTTCTTCAAAATATCCTAGAACAAGGGAAATAAAGCCTAGTGAACTAGGCAATAGCATTGTCGTCCCCATCAAAAGTTGTTTCCAAAGTATCCTCCTCGCCATATGCTCCCATCCAAGTGGATGATCATCGCAAAAGGAAACAAACGCAAACATGGCACAAACATTAGCAAATGCAAGGGTGAGCTAATTATATAAAAAGCATGCAATTATATCAACATATGTATATACGTATTCAACTCAAGCCGAGTACATACAAGTAAAGCAATATATATAACACAAATCCTATCATATTATCTTCTAGACTTGACTCGTCCGGACTTTGGAATGATGGTCGAGCCCGTGGTGGCGTGTGATACTTGGGCTCCTCCGTCTTACCACACTCACGAGGTTAGTCTGTTCCGCGCCCTGGAGCATGCTGGAAGCCTCCAAGACTAAGACCTCCTGCTACTCCTCACCACATGGTTCAACCCTCTCTACGTGAGAAGAAAGACCATTGGAGCGTCAGGAAGACTCGCAAGACTGAGCTCCTACTTTCATTCTAAACACTAAGAATCTCACAAAGAGATTTTACACAGATGGAACTTGGTTTACCACATGGATCACATTTTCATCCTTTTATATCCACATACTTTTTACTCTAATCCACATACTTTTAATCACCATCAACATACATGTTAAAGTTCCAAAGATGAGGCCATATACCTTTAACCATGAACCACAAGCAAAGAACCTATCACTTAATCAAACATGAATAGAGGACAAACAAAGCAACCAAACTCTAACCCCTTCCGCACGGCGCATTGTATTCGCACAGCGAAAACGAAGTAATTCACTTAGCACACCTACCCATTCGCCTTGCGAATTGATTCGGCAAAGACCCCAGACTTTTCTCTCTCGCATAGCGCACCAGTTCGCATAACGAGAGACCCCAAACAGAGAGCACTCCTCTGGAGCGACTCGCTATGCGAGACAATCCGCATAGCGAGTCTGCATGATTTGCAGAGCGCCAATTCTACAGAATCATGCAACTCATGCCCCTCTAACCAACTTCAACGCTCTAACCTAACTTCTAACACCCCAAACATGTGAGATAGACCTATTTAAACTTGCTTAACTGGTTTTACACATTCCTATAGTGATCTTAAAGTGATTTAGGCTTGTATCTAACTCTAATTTACCACTTTCCATAATTTAGGGACTTTATTTCTAATCTACCAATTCTAGCAAGTTTTAGCTCAGTTTTATGTGCTTAAAAAGTCTAAATAGACTTACCTAAACTGCCTGAACAGACCAAATGTACCCAACCCTCCAAATACTCAAAATCACTTCCTCACTTCCCTTTAGCCACCCAAAGTGTTTCGCAATTATGAAGTTGTTTATCTAATTGCTATAACAGTAGAGATCTCACTTTCCCCCAATTGGTCACCGGAGAGGACCCAGATGTTTGAACGCATCAGACTCACCTTCGACGCCAGCACATATGACTAGTCACAACTGACTGGACCAGGCTAGGGCTGTTCTATGATCAGGGATGTGCGAACTCAGGTTTTTAAGGTTCCTCTATCCTACCAACAAAGAAAGGCTCTCAACAAGTTATAATTGCTTTATTTGAGTTACCTAGACTAGTCTCTTGTGCTCTAAGCCTCAAATGCCCAATTTTTATATTTTACTCCCTCTCATAGTAACCTGAAACAGCACCCAAGCACCTTATTAATACCCATAGCAATGCTAGTTAAAGTCTCACCCAAGACCTTCCCAAAACAAAGTCAAACACATTCAATAACTCATTTCCAGACAGATTACAGTCATCAACAATATACAAGAATCATTCACAGGCTCAACATTTGTGCAATCTCGTTCATACCAAACCAAACACTTAAAGCAGTAACAATACATTCTTAACAGTACATCGTATTTTGGATTCAACATGCATAAAACACTAAAGCAGATTCAACCAAGAAAATAATTAGCTCCCCTTACCTCAGCAACAATAGCACAGTTCACCAAAAGCGCCCTAAAACAGTATCCACGCAGCAGTGAACTCATAGGACCTACAAATCACCAAACAGGTGATGAAGCACAGCTCTTAGAGCTATAATAAACTGAGAATGGAAGGCAGAACACATAAAGCACATGCAACCATCAACTTTGTGTTGGGAAATAGGTAGGCTTCGTTTTACACCAAGAGGGGGGGGGTGAATTGGTGAGTTTTCAAAATCAGAGTCTTTTTGAAATATTTAAAACAAAGTTGAAAACTTTACAAGTCTTTCTTGAAACGCAAGTAATGAATTTTGTGTTCAACGGAAAATCATAGTTGACTACGCAGATATCACAGCCGACTTAAACTAAAAGAGTAGGGATAGAGAAATCAAACATTGGTTTTTATACTGGTTAGGCCAACAATGCCTACATCCAGTGTCCTTCCAACCCAAGAAGCAAATGCACTATAATGGTCAAGGTTTTTACAACAAGGAATTTATAGAAGACCTCCACGTCAAAAATATAAATCTCCTCTCTAACCCTCTAACCAAAGTATAGGCATACAACACAACAAGACTTGCAGCAAGATGTCCCCTCTCCTGCAATCCGTCAAACACCACTTTGAATAATCCTCAAAGTGAAAAGTGAACCAGACTCAACGAGTCTATCCCCTGTAGTCACAACAGGTAGACACAACAATCTTCAAGGATGCCAAGCCAAGTCTTGATCAAACTCGATGCACTTTCACTGTGCAAAAAATGATCAATTAATGAGTGTGCAAACAATCTCCTTTTGAATCTCTTTCAAGAAAGATCACCACCGTCTTCTTGGAGAATTCTTGGAGCTCTATAACCAGAGATGTCAATCTGAAACAGAATGTAAAAATGTTAGTTCCTCAAAAGTCTCTGAACAATTCGTGTTCAGACAATTTATAGAATTCTGTTAAACAGATGTTCTCATAGTCGAATAAGCTACTAATCCAGTCGACTAAGTCAAGACAGTTATAACAGTTAAGTCAGACTAGTAGCATACAATCAACCAAAATTATTTCTCATTCAATACAGTTGACCCTCAGTCAATGCTCAACTAACTTTTGAAAATATAGTCGTTACTATACATGAGCATAACAGAATTTCAAAACAAACAACTAATGCAGTCGAATGTGTGGTGCACACAGTCGACTTCAACATGTTAGAACAAATTGAAATTCTTTTCTTCTCAAAATCTCACAAAGCACTGATTCTCAAAATCTCTACAAAGACTTTAGCATAGTCGATTCAATTAATATTGGAGTCGACTTTACTGCAGCTTTGTCACATAGTTATAAGTTCACAAAAGTGCTTGTGGTTTTCATGCTTAAAAACAAGTGTAATGCATCCAGATATGATGTAACATGTACAAGCTCAATGAGTATGCATATACACAACAATATAGCACAAAAACATGTTCAATAGATGTATCAAACAATCAGCATAAGAACATGTATCAAGACAACAACATATGTGTGTTATTAAGCAATTTGTTGTCATCATAAAAAACCAAAGTGATATAGATATTGTGTTGTCAACAATCTTAACACTTTGCGTGTCCTAGACTCTAGAAACAGTGAAGAAAGGGAAAAATACTTACACTCTATGAAACACAAAACTAATCGGATGGTTCTGTAGCTCTGGACTCCAGGAACGTGGAAACACCACCTAATCAAGAATCAATTGCTTCAGTTGGCTGGAAACCTAGAGAAAAGGCAGGACACAAGATGAAGACAAAGTTCTAAAAAGAGAAAGGTTTGAACAAAAGTGAATCAGACTTCTTAGAAGTCTTCCTTCAAGACCATGTTGTTCTTAGTTTATGGGCTGAGTTGCCTTAACAATAGGCTCAATAGCTTAAAATAATTTCAGCCCTTACATAAATTATTTTTAAAAAATTTCAAAATTCCAAAAAGTATTTAGGAATTATTTTTTATAAATTTTATAATTAATACTTTAATTATTACTTTTATTTAAAATTATATTTTCAAATATAATAACAATAGTATTAATAATTTTATCATATTTAAAAATTAATAATCTAATTATATATTATATAATGATTTAAAAATTAATAATCTAATGTATTTAATCGCAATAAATCTCTTCAAGGTAATAATACAACCACACATGTCACACAAATTAGCAATATAATATCAAATCAATTTATTAGTTCTAAAAATATCATAAGTTATATATACCATCCATCCTCGATCAGATAAATTCAATCTTGCAAACTGTCATAAATCCTAATCATGTCGTGCAACACTAACATGGTTCCCTGCTACTCGGGGGAATTGACACACTTATATATGGCGACAACCTTAGCATCTGTAGAGTTGTTTACATTGTCAACATCAGAGGCAGATTTGGCCAAAAAGGCAACTTAAATCCAAAGTATTCTAAGCATAAACAGAGTTGGCAGTGTAGCACTGCTATTGTAATATTAACAAAACATCTTAAAATATTTGGTGTAAAAAGTATTAAAAATTTTAGATAAATTAGAGATAAGATCAATTTATAATATATAAATAAAATATAAAAACTAATAATAATATATAAATAAAATATAAAAACTAATAATAATTTAATAATAAAAATATAAAAAACGATGTTAGAATCCTAACTTAATTCTTATACCATATTAAAAAATAAGTTTTATATCTAAGTGAAATCTCTAACCGTTGTACTCTCGGTTTAAACTCAGGTTTATTGTCAAACCTCACTTTAATGCCTAAAAATGCACCAACTCACATGAACTTTAGAATCCCCAATAATAATTCCATTATCAGTGGAAAAAAAGTGTCGTATTAGAAATATATTTGACCAAAAGTTTACAATCTTCAATGACAGTAATAAAAGACTCACTAATTAAATTTAAAATAATATAATAGACAGATTTTGACGGTTAATAAAAAGTAACAGAAATAAAATTATTCTTAGCAGTTCATCTAACTGCTACAAAATAGTGATCAATAAAAAATACTTTCTTTGTAGTAACCACACACCATATGCAATAACAACTCTAATAATCTAATAAAAACCGACAAATTGTATCTTAAATATTATTTTTACTGAAGAAAATAATCAATTATATATTTTTTAATTCTTCTTGTAACCATAAATTATAATTTATCAATAATGGAAACACATTACATGTTGTTTCAATATTTTTATATGATAATAAAAAAGTAAAAAAATAATTATTAAAATAAAAATCTATTACTAAAGTCTATCTTTAAGTGTTAATTAAAAGTATGTTAATAGAAAATATTTATAAAAGTAAATATTTTAAGAGTGCTATGTGGATTGTTTATCATAGATCACAAAATAAAAAGATTTGATTGGATTATGAGAGTAAACATAGTTAAAAACATTACATTATTAATGGTTATAGATGAATATAAAATATAATTTAGATATACAATATTTAAATTGTTGAAAACGGACAAAGTTAATAATTTATTAAAAAAATAGACACTTTTTTATATTTTTTTTTTCTAGAATTTCTGTTTGATTTTTTCATGGTTTGGTACTTTATAATTGATCCAAATCGAATTGAATGTAAATTAATTATTTAAATATTATTACATTAGATATTATTTTAATCATATATGAAAGCATATAGTGTACAAGAAGAAATTTAATATGTTTAACTTTGGTTCACGTCTATAAATATGCTATAAGGAGTAAAAAACATGCTATAAGGAGTAACAAAGTATGCTTAACATATTGATGAGATAAAGGTAATGCTGTCATGGTGATGTGAAAATTATGTCATTTGTCTTTTGAAGAATAAAAATGCTAAAACAAAACAAAATATTAGTCAAAGGAAACAATACATAGTATGAGGATTGATTTTGATGTTTATAAATGAGATTTGTTAGGCTTATAAGAGATCAATATTAGGAGTTATTCAATACTTATGTTACACTGAATAAATATAACAAAATCATCTATTTTTTTAGTAGAAAATATAAAAATCATGCTACAATATGGAATACTTGGGACAAATTTTGATGATGAAGTTGTGTATTTTAAGTTGTTTCCATTTTCTCTTAGAGAAAAGACCAAGATATGATTACAATTAAAGCTTAATATTGGGAGGATGTGGAAAGAATTGGCTAGATTCTTCCCACAATGTAAATATATTAGTGCCAAGGCTGCCATTGTAACCTTCTCCCAAGGAGTAGATGAACATTTATGCGAAGCATGGGAGAGGTAAAAAGCTTTGCTTAAAAAAGTATCCTAAACATGGATTTGTTGAAGTAGCACAACTCAACATGTTTTATAGTGGACTTAGACTACAAACAAGAATGTTGCTAGATGCTTAATAGGTGGGTCCATGATGATGAAGAGTATTGAGAAAGCTACCACAATCATTGAATCATCAAGCACAATATGACATAAGTCAGCTTTTAAAAAAAAAATATTGGAGCTAGGAATGCAAGATGCCATATTGGCACAAAACAAACTCATTTCTCAATAAATGGAAGAGTTGAAAAAGAAAATGACAAAGTTGTAGCTTAAGTTGAGAGCTCACGACTCTGTGTAATAGATTTTAAAATGTGATTTTTGTGCAGGTGAACACCAGAATGACCACTACTCTATTGTGGAAACTATAAGGGAAAAGGAAATACACTTCATGAACAACAATAGAAGGCCAAATATCTACTCTAACAATTGGAGATCAAATCAAAACCAAACTCAACAACAAAATTGGGGATGAGATTATGGTTTAATTGACAGATAAACTACACCAGTAAATTATCATGGATAGTAACCTCAAAAATAGGGCATGGTGTCAAAAAATTGATGATGCACTAACACAATTCATCTAGGTTTCTACATCAAATCATAAGAACACAAAAGCATCACTTAGGAGCCTGGAAGTGCATATTGGATAACTAGCACAACAAGAAGAAAAACTCACAACCAACACTAAAATTAATCCAAAAATGATGACTTAAGAATAGAAAAGAATGGTGAGGAAAATTGAGAGAAGAAAATAGAAAAAGTGTGAGCATTATTCTGAAAAATTGGGAGAAAAAAAAAGTGCATAAAAAAACATAAAGATTGTACCTATTCAAGAAGAAGAAGTAGGGAGTGAAAAAGAAGTGAGAAAAAGAGAGATCATGAGAAAAGAAAGAAAAGAAAAAGGGAGAGAAGAAAAAGAAGAAGTTATTTGAAACGATGACCCTCTTGTCACTCACCTACCATACTCTCACGGGCCAACAAGGAAGGATAAAGAAAGACAATTCAGAAGGTTCTTGGACATGATAAAAAAAAGCTGCAAATAAATGTGTCATTCATTGAAGCAATGAAGCATATGCCCACCTATACAAAGTTCATGAAAAATTTATTAACTAATAAGAGGTGAATCTTAGAAGAGGAAATTGTGGAACTTGAGGCTGGATATAGTACACTTATTCAGAAGATTCTACCACAAAAAATTGATGATCCAGGTAGCTTTACACTACTTATGACTATAGGACAATTTAGAGTTGGAAAAGCCTTGCTTGACCTTGGTGTAAGCACTAACCTCATGCCATTGTCTATGATTAAAAAGATTGGTGATGTGGAGATCTTACCTACAACGATAATGCTATAATTGGTTGATAGATCAGTTAAAAACCTTTATGGAATAATAAAAGACCTACTAGCAAGGTTGTCAAACTCGAGAGTTTACATAAACTCGTAAGAGCCTAATAAACTCGACTCCTAAACTCATAAGAATATACTGTACATGAAAAAAATATATGAATAACATCCTAATTCAAATAAGTCCACAAAATTATATAGTTTCAAATAAATAAGTGCATAGGAATATTATAAAACATACATTGAAATGTCAAAGTGTTTATGTCTAATCCTTTAATCCTCTAATAATGGCATCATCATATTTGTCATCATTTTCATCCAACTCTTCTTTTTATGAATGTTGTGCATCCTCATTGTTCCCAAATGTAATGTTATCAAGATCAAGAGCATCTAGAGTAGGATCAATTCTTGCTCCATCTAAGTTAACATTTTCACAACCATTTTCACCTTCATATTGCTTAATCTCAATAACATCATTGAAATAACACAAAAAACACTAAAGGGGGGTGAATAATGTTTTTGAAATTCTTTCGTAAAGTAGCGTCTAATGAATTAAAAAGAGAATGTATATAAATTGTAAGATGTTTACACGCTGGTTTTATGAGATAAGTAAATGGAAAATGTTTTAAAAAGCAAAGCAAAAAGCCATAAATATTTATATTGGTTCACTCAAGAACTTCTAAGGGGTTCCAATAATCTTTTCCAAGATTACACAAGTTTTGCCTCTTTAGGTTCACATCGAGTATTCTCATCAATCTTGGTTTACAACAAGTATTGTAATCAATCTTGGTTCTCTAGTAAACACAACTAGACCGAGTTTAACCACTTCTGGTTTACAACAAGTATTCTTATCATTCGTGGTTCCCTAGTCAACACAACTAAACCGAGTTTAACCACTCTAGTTTATTTCAAGTATTCTTACCACTCTTGGTTTCACTCTAGACAATACTTCTAGACAAGTGTTTTAATTCTCTTTAGAATTTACAACACAAACAGTGTTCAGATTATAGATATAGGTGATAAATCTCAAGTAGAGGATATAAACATTATGAAGTGTTTTGTATTTGCTAAGATTTTTCTCTTAGAAGATATTTAGCTTTAAAAGGTGTATGAACACAACAAGTGATAGGTCTTTGAAGGTTTACGTTAGGAAAAATAAAACTAAAAAGTGAGTAAGAAGTGGTTAGGGGTAATTAAAAGGAGTTTAAGCAGTAGTTAAAGAAAGTTTTAATTAGTAGTTAGGCAATTTTTGTCTTTTAAGGAGGGGGCATATACTAGTTCTGGTTGTTGAGTCTTTTATTTTTGAATAGGAACTGTCCTGTGTAGAAGGGAATGTTTTCCCTTGGAGGTTGTTGATAGTTTTCAGTATTTTCCATTCAATAAATTGTTTCCTCATAGTGAGGATTCATTTATCTATTTGTGATTGTTTATTTTGACATAGAATCTTGGTTTGTTGTCACTAAGAAACCTAACAATTTGTCCGACTGGCTGGATCAAAGAAACCGTGAGACCTGGAGAGTCGCATGAGTGTAGTGGAAAGACTAGTGAAGGAAAATGCCCGAGCAATCGAAGAGTAGAGAGAGGAATATCGAGACAATTTCCAAAGGCTTAGTGACACGATGAAGGATTTTCTACGAAGAATGAAAAATATGGAAAGAGGATCTTAAGGAAGTAGAGGGTTTGTGTCCAGAGACAGGGTGGGAAAAAGGGATGAAACTGAAAAAGAATGGGAGGAAGAGAGAAAGGAGAATTAGTGGGAATGGATGACGAGAGTAAAACTTCCTATGTTTGAAGGAGAAGATCTAGTGGGATGGATAACAAGGGCAGAAAAATTCTTCGAAGTTTAGGAAGTTTTATCTAGAGAGGAAATTAAATTGGATTTCATAAGTATGGAAGGAGGAGCTAATCATTGGTTTCAGTTTTGGAAGATGAAAACCAAGGAACCTACTTTGGAGGAGTTGATGGAAGCACTTATTAAGAGATTTGGGGGAAAGGAAAGATGTTCAGTGTTTGAAAAGTTGGTAGAGGTTAGGCAAAACGGTGAAATAGAGAAGTATATTCAAGATTTTGAAATGTTGTGGGACAAGTAACCAAGTTGACGGAGGAACAATTGATGGGATATTTCTTTGCGGGCTTACATCTTAACATAAGAAGTCGAATAAGACCGCATAGTCCTAAGGATCTTTTAAGGTCCATGGATGTTGCAATATGGAAGAGGTTTCGAAAGAGATTAAAATGGGGGAGAAATGAACAAAAGTGGAGGCTATCAAATTCGTTATCAAGGTAATGGATGTGTGACTTCTAAGGTGGAAACTTTAAAGGGGAATAGGAAGAACGAAGAAGTTTTAGTAATGTCAGCACAGTTAGAAGGGAAGGAGGAACCACAATAGAATCTAAGGTTGGAAGCAATAATTTAGGGGGCAGCTAAAATGGGGGAGGAGGAATTTGTCTTATCCTGAATATATTAAAAGAAGAGAAGAGGGAAGATGCTTCCATTGTGGAGGACCTTATAGCCCAGGACATAAGTGCCCCTTATAGTATTCATTATGGGAGACGATGAGGAAGTAATGAAACAAGAAGAAAAAGAGGAGAAGGAACAAATTCAAATGGAGTTGTCAATTTTTTTGATAGGGGCTTAACATCATCTAACACTATGAAGTTACAAAGGGTATTAAAAGGAAAGAAGGTGTTAGTACAAATTGGCAGTGGTGTAAGCCATATTTTCATTTCAACCAAGTTGGTGGATGAGTTGAGTTTGGAGGTAGAGTCAACTCCCTCCTACACGGTTTGCTTGAGAGATGAGCACCGAAAGAATATTGTTGCATGTTGTAAAAATTTATCCTTGCAATGATGGTTAAGGTGAAATTTTATCTATTCAAATTAGGCAAGGTAGACCTAATTTTGGTAGTTTTGTGGTTGACTACCCTAGTAGAAGTTAAGATAAATTTGAAGGATCTGACTATGAGATTCAACCAAAGAGAGAGGGATGTGAGAATACAAGGAGATCCAACATTAACTAAAAAAGTTATTTTGGCCAAAGAGTTATTAAAGGAGACCAAGATTGAAGTGGTTTCTTTGGTGTGAAGGATGGGCAATGCATAATTGGAAGAAAGGATGAATGAAGATGAAAAATTGTCTCTAGAACAGTAAACAAAGTTAGAAGAAATTCTAGGAGGATTTGAAGAAAGTTTCCAAGAACCAAAGGATTACCTCATAAGTTTATCTTGTGAAAATCATTTTCATTTCAAGCCTTAACTGCTTATAACGGTCATATTATTTTGTTGTTGGCTTGTTTGATTTACATAATCGATTACATGCGCTATTTAATCTGTTAAATCTTAAAGAAATGTAAAATTGTTAAAGCAGAAGGAAAAACTTAACAAATCACATTTATATTAAATTGTGCGAGGATTTGAAAATCCTATAAACAAATGTCTTACGTGTTGTTTCAATACAATTCTATGAACATTCACTTTCACAACTAACTTGTTGTTTGAGTATCGATTGCAAGAGCATCTAAGATTGTCTTGGAGAATCAAGATCATACATTTAGGTAAATTCATCAAGCTTTTTTGCAAGAAAGTTGAGCTGATACATTGTTGATCATATATGCACCACTAGTGTATTCTTTGAGGATCAGTTCTACATTGCAATCAAGAGGATTGTGTTCCTGTTGCTGTTAGCCAGGAGGAGAGAACCGTGGTGTTCTTCATTGGAATTGCTCTCAAGGTGTTCAGAAAGTTGGGATTACATTTTGGGTTTGGTAAGATTGTGAAGGTGTTCGCATATTGTATTATACGTGATATTAAGTGGGGAAGGAGATTGCATTGAGAGGGGATATTTATGTATTCTTGCTTGTATACTCTATCATTATAGTGGAATCCCTTCAACTAAGGTTGTTGAAGGAAGACTGAATGTAGGATTGGCCGAACCAGTATATATTGATGTGTTGATCTTTCTCTCCTTTCTCTTTTATTGTTGATTCATATACTTGTGTTATTGATTTCAAGAAAACTCAAAGATTTTGCAAAGCTTTTTGAAAGAACAATTTTTTAAGCAAAATCCAATTTAACCCCCTCTTGGCTTGAGATATAAGGCATCACTATTTTAATAGTATCAATCATATGAGTCCAAGGGTTTTTTATTTTTAATTGAGAATTTACTTTGATTAAAGTTAGAAACTTTCAAGTGATTGATTGGGTTTTTACCAATAATTAAGAATGTACTTTGACAAAAGGTGAAAAATTTAACAAGAATTAATGAAGAATGTACTTTGGTTAATTATCTTTTTACTTGATATAAGAGGTAAAAAAAATAGACATGATTAGGCATAGTAATATTTAATTGAGAATGTACTTTGGTTAAATTTATCATGATTAATCTACAAAGTTTTTGCTTTTAATTGAAAATGTACTTTGGTTAATAGTGAGAGCACTAACAAATTAATTGAGAATTTACATTGATTAATTTGAAAATCTAAGACAATAATTAACTTAACAAAAATCTTTAGATAACCAATGATGAACCCTATTTTGAAAAATCAGTGAAATCAACCTATTTTCTGTTGAGATTATTGACAACACAATTTCTATATCAATCTAGTTTTTGATGATGACAACACATTGCTTAATAACACGCATATGTTGTTGATGAATTACATGTTCTTATGCTGATTGATTGTTATATATGTTGAACATGTTTATGTGCTTTATGTGCTATGTGCAATGCATCATTACACATGTTTTACTGCACATGTTTTAAAGCTGAAAACCACAAGCATTTTTATGAACTTATCACTGTGTGACAAAGTTATACTGCAGTCGACTCCATTACTAATAGACTTGACTATGCTAAAGTCTTTGTACAGATTTTGAGAATCAGTGCTCTGTGAAATTTTGAGAAGAAAAGAATTTCAAAATGTTTTGCATACTGAAGTCGACTATGTGTGTCACACACTCGACTGTATTATTTGTCTGGTTTGAAATTCTGTTATGCTCTTGCGCTCCAACAACTATATTTTCAAAATTTAGTTGAGCATTAATGACATAGTCAATTGTGTTAAATGTGTTTTATTTTTGGTTGACTATATGCTACAAGTTTGACTGAACTGTTATAATTGTCATAATCCAGTCGACTGAATTAGTAGCATATTCGACTGTGAGACTATCTGATTAACAGAAATCTATAAATAGGCTGAACACAATTTTGTTCAGATACTTTTGATGATCTAACATTTTCATTTCTGTTTCAAATTGAATTCTCCGTTTAGAGAGCTCCAAGAATTCTCCAGGAAGACAGTGGTGATCTTTCTTGAAAGAGATTCAAAGGGAGGCTGACTGTGCACACATTGCTCAATCATATTTTGCACAAAGAAGGTGCTTCTGATTTGATCACATTCAGGCTTGGCATCCTTGAAGACTGTTGCATTGATTCTGCCTTGGCATCCGTAAAGACTGCTGGTTTTGAACCTGTTGTGATTATAAGGGATAATTCACTTTGATGATTGTTCAGAATGGTTGACAGATTGCAGAAGATGGGTTATCTTATTGCATTTCTTGTTGTTGTTATTCCCTATATTTTGGTTAAGAGTTAGAGAGGAGATTTATATTTTTGACGTGGAGGTCTTCTATAAATTCCTTGCTGTAAAAACCGCAACCATTATAGTGCATTTGCTTCCTAGGTTGGAAGGACACTGGATGTAGGCATTGTTGGCTAAACCAGTATAAAAACCAGTGTTTGCTTTTCTCTGTCCCTACACTTTTACTTTACAGTCGACTTTACATTTAGTGCAGTCAACTACGTTTTTCCGCTGCATACAAATTTTCATTACTTGCATTTCAAGAAAGTTTGAAAAGTTTCATATTTTGATTTCAAGATTGCGAAAAGATTTTGTTTTTGATAAAACACCAATTCACCCTCCCCTTGGTGTAAAAAAGCCTACCTGTTTTCAAACATTTTCTTTATCATTGTTTTTATCTTTTTTATATCTTTTTATAAATTTATTTCCTTCTACCTTTTATTATTTTGTTCTTTAATCTTTTATTGATTTTTATCTTCTTTATTGTTTTTGTTTTACTAACCTTTTGTATACTTTTTTATAAGAACTAATTTATTAAGAATCAATTTCGTGTTCGTTGGAGTAACGACTTGGGGTTGAATTTACCATTTCTATTTTGTTGGCTACTATCGTAGCAATACTAAAGTTGCTATAGTTTAGTAGTATTAATTTGATTGTGTCAACGTTAACGTTATCAAATTTGACATCATTGTTAGGGAACACGTTAGAATTTTCATCATTTTGGTTCTTATTATATCTTTGTTATTTTAATTTTATTTTATTTATCACTAGCATTTTCTTTTTCTCTTTTTTTTTCTTTTGTTTATTTTATTTACTTTCTTTAGTTATTTTAATTTAGTAAATTTTTCTTTTCATAATTTTTCTTTGAGAAATTTTGTTGGAAAACTTGTAAAACTAGTTGGGGAAAACTTTGGCTAAGGAAAGATAAAGTACTTTAGTTGTCCATTAAGACACACCTCTTGTTGATAGGGGGAGCTAGACCTACCTTATACACCTTGGTTTTTGATGATGAACAAAAGAATGATTTTATGGTTTCTTGCACAACAAATGGTATAACAATAGCTTTATCTTTATCATGATTGTGCTTGATATATGAATTCATTATTGTAAATGAATCATGCTTTAAATAGATTTAATATATCATTTCTGGTTGAAATAGTCGATTAAACATTGTGTATAATCGGTTAGATTTCACCAGATCACCTTGTATGCTTAACAAGAGTAAACTTGATGGAGGACCATCCAAGATCAACATAGGACCTTTAACAAGAGCCATGTCCAAGAGAATCCAAGAGGAAGAGGGAGTACTCACTACTTTACTTTTATGGAGTATTAATTACTAAACACCTCTTTCTCTTTGCTAAATAAACTTTACATTGTTTTGTAGGTCAAGCTTGGCAAACACTTGGAGGAGTAACCAAGCAAGGAAAAACAAAGGAGCTAAAATTGAAGATGTCGCTGCTACCGCTCAGCTGCACATATTCTGTACAACCCAGCGGCACCGCAGACAGCAACTCCATCTTCCTCTGCAGTTCTGCTTAGCTGGCAAACTGTAGCTTGCACCCCAAGCTTCCCAAGCTGTGTAGCTTCCCTAGCACGCCTCTTTTACACCTGTAGTAGCTTGCTAGGCACGTTTTGGAGTCCTCTCTTCATCTATAAAAGGGAGACTCATACCATTGTAAAGGCAACTTTGAATTGATAATGAAATGCTATTGAGATTTCTCCAAATATTCTTTTCGGAGTTCAAACACTTTGTGCCTATTCTGCACATTCTCCTCTAGCTTCCTTCCCTTTTGGAAGGCTTTCGGAGCTTGAGATTCATTGACTCACCTACACACCTTCATTGAGACATCCATCAAACACTTACCGTGCCTCATCTTCATCCATCTATCTGCTGTTTTCTCTGGTTCTGGAAGTGTTCGTGACTGAATTGCAAGGATGCTTCCATCATTTGGCATCAAGAGCCAGTCGTTCCAGTCACGCTTCAAGAGCTAAGTGTCTCGTTTCCATTTCCTCTGTTTCTCGATCATGTACTGTTCCATGCGTTCAATTTTTTTTTCAATCTTTGCTTCGGGTTATTCCACTGTCCTGTGAATGTTTAATCCATTTCACTGTTCTATAGGTGTTTTCTTCATTTTAAACGGTGCATCTTCGTGAATCTTCGTCCAATTCTAGTTTCATTTTTAGTTTCGTATTGTCACTGTCATGTGCAACACACTTTGCCGTTTTGAATCTGTCATGTGTATTTGATTCATTCAGCTGTGCATTTTTTTTCGTTTTGTTGTATGTCAATGCATTTCCTAGCTCAATTTTGATCATACAAATCCATGAGGCATTGCCTAGCTTTGATCAAAACACTTTTGAGCATTGACCGAGACTGTCTCTGCATAAAACCGTGATTTCTGGTTTGAAATTGTGATATCTGATTTCGTCAAGAATTTTGTTGTTTAAAGCTTCGAGCATGTTTTCTTAATGATCTTAGATGTTTCTAAAATGATTTCAAGTCACAAGCATCACATAATTACAAATTGAGTTGTTGAGTTCATCCAAATTCTGTTTTTCCAAATCTGCATCAAAGTTGTCTCGGTTTCCTCTACTGCATAACTGATTCAGTTCAATTTCATTAATTCTGCAGTGGTTAACAAGTTTAATTGATGATATTAAACATGTTTCAATTGCTGGAAATCAGTATTTACCACTGCATCTGAAAAAGTTTGTTTGAGTTACAACATTTTCTGTTTTACCGAGACAACATCTGTCACGGTTTTTACCAATTTTTTTTTTTGGTTTTTGCACCGTGCCTATGTCTTTGCCTGAGTCTTTTAGGTCAATTTAATTTTTCCTAGCTCATATATTCCAGCTAGATCTAGTGCATAGGAACAATCTTGATTAATTTTTCATCCATCCAGCTTTGATTCTATGCAATTTTTCAAATTCTAATGTAGAATTTTTACTTTTTACTGCATAATTGGCAACTCAATAGGTGATTTGGAGTTTGTGTCCGTTTCTGTGCATAGAAACTGTTTGAACATGCTTCATTGACCATTTAAAACTTGTGTGCATGGTCTAGTTCCACTTTTCTCAGCCACAACATCAATTCACATATTCACCCATCATTTTGCTTGAAATATGCAAGTGTATACCTCATTTTGAGATCCTTACTGTTTTGGATCACTTTCATTGCTTTTGGAGTCATTTTTGGTGAATTGAAATTGGTTTGTTACTGTTCATATGGTAAATTTTGAGTCCAATTGAGAATTCCCTGCTGTCTCACCACATTTTACTTCTTTATGACTAGTGCACTTGTCATATTTTACAGCAGTCAATTTCTTTGCTGTCTAGGAGTTTGGACACATCTATTATGATGATACAAAGTTGTTTGAAGTGTAAATTACACATGTGAATCATTGCCATTGAGTTTGACCAGTGCAATTTCAATTTTGCTGCCACATTTCAGTGCTGCAACAGTGTTTTTTTTTGCTGTTTGCATTTTGTCCAGCCCTCACAAATCAAAATTGGATTGGCAAAAGCTGGGATTTACCTTCTAAATCAGTTCCAGTGATCAAACAAGTATAAATCATACAGAAAAAAAAAGCAATTAAATCCTTGCAATCCAGTTTTTAGAAATAAAAAACCAGAAACAGAAAATTCACAGTTCATTGTGGCATTTTGTCAAACACTTATGCATTTTATCAAACAATTTGCATTGCACAGACTTTCCTCAACTTTTTTGAGTCATTTCTTGCTTTTGTAATCTGTTCTAGTTCCTTTCCTAGGCTCCTTTTGTGTGCTACCTTTTATTCCAGCTGTATCTCACTTGAATTCACCATTTTTGCCTTCCATACTATGCTAGCAAATTGGTTTTTGGCTAATTGAGTTTTGGTGCAGCAGTTGGCCTATTTTTCTCACGGTTTCTGTGTTTGACAGTGGTGTGTGACTTCGAGGTGATTCAGGTTCCAGCAAGCTTCCTCCAAGAGGGTAGCATCTTAGGGAGTGGAGAGTTTGTAGAATTGGACACAAAGGTTGTTCTCCAAGCTGCATTCTTGTGTAGTTTTCAGCAGCATTCTCCACTTTTCCACCACAAAATTCAAACACTTTGGACATAGGACATATTCAGCTTTTGTAGCCTACCATTGTATACATACTATAGCTCATTTTTATCACTTTTATGGCCTTGTATCACGAAACCTTTGAAGTTTAATTTGCTTTACATTTTTCAAACTTAAAGTAACTTGGGAAAATGCTTTTCAAGCAATTCCAAGTCTACTAAGCAACATTGTAATAGTTAGTTCCCACCTTTTAGAGTGAAAGTGTGTCAAGGGGCTCCAAGTGTCACTTGCACTTTCACATAGGGTCGTTTATCATTGTCTTCCATTTCCATTCATTTACTTTACTTTGCTTGATTGACTTTTATGTTTTAAGTCTCCGTGATACTTAGGACCGTGTTTCATTTAGTTAAACCTTCGTTTGGTTTCTAGGAACATAACATCCTTGCATTCAAAAGGTTTTGAAAGACTTCTATCTAGAAACTTGGGTGAGAAGCGTCAGGAGACACTCTGGCCAGGAAGGACAAGGTTTCTAAGCTTGTCCATTGTGACTCACCTCTCCTTCCTGGGAGTTATTCGGTTTCTTCACCTCTAGAATCTTTATAGAAGTCATTCACCAAAAACAAGCAAATCCTCTTTTCAAAAATTTTTGATTCGTACTTGTGCAAGGCTTTCAAATATTTGTGAAAACAATTTCTCTACTTCACAAGCATGAGTCACTCTAGTGTTCAAGGTAATGTCACTCAAGATCAAGAGAACATAGAGTTAAGAGAAGAACTCAATAGAATCAAGACTGAATTGAATGAGCTAAGCCAAATAGTCGCCACTCTAACTCTTAATCAAAACAGGCACACCCACGGAGCTCACTCTCATAGGCACAATCATGATCAAGATGATCATTCCCACCATAGTGAACACCACACCTACCAACCTTATGATCACTATCAACGCTCTCCTAGGCGTCATCACAACCCTAGAGAACATCATGTAGAACCTAAGCTTGACCTTCCTCCTTTCTATGGTAGAGATAATGTTGAAGAATACTTTGAGTGAGAGATGAAGGTTGAACAAATATTTAAATGCTACAACATAGATGATAGGAGGAGAATGACCCTAGCCACCTTGACCTTTCAAGGTGCAGCCCTTTATTGGTGGACATCCATCATGAGAGACCAAAGGATGCATGGCGACTACACAATTCAATATTGGAATGAGCTGAAAGCAGCCTTACACAGGCGACATGTCCCGGCCTACTATGCAATAGAAGTCATGGATAAGCTTCATCGACTTCAACAAAGAAACATGAGTGTTGAAGAATACAGACAAAAGTTAGAGTTACTCATGTTGAGAGCTGGGATCAAAGAAGAAGAGAGATTCACCATAGTTAGATTCCAGAGTGGATTAAACTATGACATTAGAGATAAGGTAGAACTCTTACCTTACTTAGATCTAAATGATTTTGTCCAGCTATGTGTAAGAGTAGAAGAACAAAATAGGAGAAAAGCTTCCACCAAAAGAACCTACCCTACCACATCATCATATAGGAGAGATTTTAAGAGGGAGGGTAGCTTTCCAAGATATGAGGAAACAAAGGAGAGAGAGCGAGAAAGACCACAAGACAAGCTCAAAGGCAAAGATAGAGAGCTAAAAAGAGACAAAGAAAGCTATAAGGGAAAAGAACAAAGGACTTCAAGAGAGCCACCTAGAGATACCAAGGATAGAGAGACTAGATGTTTCAAATGTGGAGCAA
>NC_028352.1:17718623-17739028 GCF_000741045.1 Vigna radiata var. radiata | reverse complement strand
GCAGGGGGAATAGGCCGCGGTTCTCTGACCAACCGCGGCCTATTCCCCCTGCCACTTGCTGACATTCCCCATCAGTCAGCCCCTGTATTAAATTGACAGGGGAATAGGCCGCGGTTCTCTGACCAACCGCGGCCTATTCCGCTGTCATTAAATTTTTTTTCTGACGTGGAGTGAAAGGGGTTGGTTGACAGGGTTATATGCCGCGGTTATATGGGGAACCGCGGCATATAAGTTCAATTTATTTACGAAAGTGCCACCGCGCAGCATTATGCTGCGGTTTCTGGTGAACCGTGGCATAATGTGCGCTGTATAAACCTCTTTTTTTACTAGTGCATCCATCTATCCGCTGCTTTCTTTGGTTCTGGAAGTGTTCGTGACTGAATTGCAAGGATGCTTCCATCAAAACTGCTCTATGGTAATCGATTACATAAGTTGTCTAATCAATTAAAATAGGAAGTAATGCCATAATATGTTTCATAAGTGTGTAATCTGATTAAAATGGAAATTGTTTAATCGGTTAAATGAATTTATTTTGTCTAATCCTTTGCATTTAATAACCTGATATGTTATAACTGTCAATTAAATCAATATCTGACTTATGTGCTCATATAATCAATTACATGCTCAGGATAATATGTGAAAATAAAAACAAAACTATTAAAGCAGAAGAAAAATCTTAAGAGATTACATAAAAACCTTAATTGATTATAATGCGTCAGGATTCGAAAACATGTTCTTGAGTTCTGTTTCAAAACAACAATTGATATCAGTTTCAAATACTAACATTTACTTTGAGTTTTGAACACATGGGCGTTCAAGAAGAAATCTTAGAGAAACAAAATTTCATTGGTTGCTTATACATTAAGATTTTCTTAAGAAAAAGTAAATTAAAGCTATTCTGATTTGAATATAATCATTAAATTATACGTGGACATACTTTTATTTATTTTGTTTTGACTAACCTATTTGTAATAACAAAATAACTCAGTTTTTCACAAATTACATAGGTATCTATATATTCTTTGAAATTAAGTAAAAAAATTAAAATAAATCATAGACCTGATTTGACTTAAGTTTACTTATAAGTTTTTAGGCTTAATTGCTTTTTTTGTCACCACTTTGGCTGTAGTGTGTCAAGTTCGTCCATCCTTTTGAAAAAGTTTCAATTACTTCCAAACTTGGTTTGAAAGTGTTAATTTCGTCCAAACATGAGTAAAATTTACTTCGATCAAATCCTTTCCGTTAAATAAGTAGAAACGAAGTTAACTTTATATTCTCTCTCCTATGCTTTTTTGAACACAACAACTTTTTGTCTAATTACGTACCTTTCATTTAAATATATCTTGATATTATAACCCAACTTATTTTAATATCTAAAAAATATTACGAAATAATTTTTTTAAGAGTTACGAAGGAACACTTTTGACCTATTGTCATTTGTTTGGAGGCTCCGACAAGGCTTTTTAGCGGCATGGCGGTCTGTTTCGGTAGAGAAGAATGCAGCTGCTGGTCTAGCACAAAGGAGAAGAAGGAAAATTGAAGGTGATACGTTCTTGCTTTGGTGGTGGCTCGTGTGAGGAAATAAATAAGTTGGAATGATGGTGTGTGGTGACAC
The DNA here is from genome assembly GCF_000741045.1 of Vigna radiata var. radiata. NCBI lineage: Eukaryota > Viridiplantae > Streptophyta > Magnoliopsida > Fabales > Fabaceae > Vigna > Vigna radiata. The sequence continues at coordinate 17,737,413 of NC_028352.1, read as the reverse complement.
TTCCAACGTGGAGGGTGTTCCCGGTAATGATCTAGCTGGTTGGAGAGAGATGTGATGATGCTGCTTTGGTGGAAACAAGGCTCTGCTACCCTTTTCTTTTGCTGAACGAAAAACAACCTTAAAATGGTGGGGCTCTCCACTGTTTATTTGCACTCTGATATATACAAAGATAAAGAAGTGGGCTTTGGACAGATCTGTCGCACACACTACTGGTTTTTATCTATACATCATTTTCTTCGTTGAATTTGTATACATTCCTTATATAATAACCCATTCCTCTGTTATGTATTTTACTTTTATTGGATTTATTTGTTTATTTCACTAGAAAAAAATCATGTAATAACTTCTTTATTATTTATTAAATTTTACCAAAAGAGAGAAAGCTGCAAACATTCCGCATTGCACATAAAAGCATAATAAAGAGAAAAATAAAATTAGCTGCAAACATTCTGCATTACACAAAAGTAGAAGAGAGAGAAAAATAAAGTTAACACCGTCTGCGTCTATTTAACGAACGAGATTTGATTGAAGCAAATTTTACCACGTTTGGACCAAATTGACACTTTTAAACCAAGTTCAGACATATTAAAACTTGGTTTAATACCTATTTTGGTCCCTCTTTTGGGGGTTTGTTCAAAGTGGTCCTCCCTTTTTTAAAAAGTTCATTAAAGTCCTACTTTTTGTAAAAACTATGCAAGTTAGTCCTTTTTGCTAACGGTGTTGATTCTACTAACGACAGAGCTGCCAGTTGGCTATTATGTGTTAAAAAAAATTATTAATTCTGACGTGGAAATGTAATAAAATTAGGGTTAAAATTAAAATTGAAATTAGGGTAATTTTGGGTAATTAGGCAAAGTGATTTTGGTCAGATGCAATTGGGATTTCTTTGCGATTGGGATTGGGATTTCTTGGTGATCTCATCGCCATCTCCGATTCTAGTGTAGACCCAGCTGCTGATGGGTTCTAGATTCTCTCCTTCTCGCGCTTTCTCTCTGTTTCGCCACCACCTCCCCTCTCTGCGCTTCGTGACAAAAAAAACACCATTTTTTCCTTCATTGCTCTATCACAGCTTCACTACCTAGGGTTAAATTAGAAATTCAATTTGGGGTAATTTGGTGCTGGTAATGTTTTGTTGTAGGTGCAGGGATTTTGCGTTTTGGGTTGCAGGTTCGTGGTGAAGGTGGTTGCTAGCGTCAATGGGCGACGGTGGTGGAATGAAACTACTATACCTTGGTTGATATATGGTGCAATGAAGGTTAGGGTTCAATGATGGAACAAAATTGTTGTGGGAAGGTTTTCATGGTTGTGCGATTTTGGCATATCTGTAATTTGGACTTTGCAAATTAGGATTCAATGATGGAACAAAACCGCTGTCACGAGGTTTCCATGAATGGTTGTGCGTTTTTTGCAGATCCATGATTTAGGTTTTTCGAATTAGAATTTGTGGAACAAAACTGTTGTTGCAAGGTTTCCATGACTGCTATTTTTGCAGATTTGCAATTTGGACTTTGAGAATTAGCTTTCAATGGTGGAACAAAACAGCTATCGCGAGATATTAACCCTAACTATATTAAATTCCACGTCATAATTTATTATTATTTTTTAAACACATAATAGTGCCAGCAAAGGAAAAACTTTACACTTCATCATATATTAGCCAGCTGGACAACTCTACTGTTAACAAAGTTAACGCCGTAACAAAAAAGGACCTACTTGCACAGTTTTTGCAAAAAGTAGAACTTTAGTGAACTTTTTAAAAAAGGAAAGATCACTTTAAACAAACCCTCCTAAAAGAGGGACCAAAATAGATATTAAACCTTAAAACTTTTTAAAAAAGATGGATGAATTTGACACACTATAATCAAACTGGATACGAAGAAAGCAATTAAGCCAAGTTGTTAATATCATCCCAAGTCATTAAATTAAACCCATTTTAATAATTAAAACTATTGATGATAGCAATAAATATTTATAAAATCAACATTAATTCCTTTTTATAAAAAATATTAAAATATATCAGTTTCATTAAATATTTTAATTTCAATTAATAAAAAGTTAAATATTTCAATTTCCAATGTTGGTTTGGAAAAGGTGGCCAAAGTCCATTGTGAATTAGAATATTTATTTCACGAGTTCTTTCTACGAAAGCTCATCAACCCAAAAAAAAAAAAAAGAAAGAAAAAATGCGCACACACATATAAATTACAAACACCCACACTTGTTGTTCGTTGCTGGCTATGTCAATGTTCATGACAAGGCGCGAACCCCTTCGATAAGAACCTTTCTCCTGCCTCTCCTTTCTTCACATTGGATCATTTCCTACTCTCTCTCCTCTTTCGTTTTCTCCCTTTTCTTTCTCTCTCTTCTCTCTCTTCTCTCTCTTCAAACGCACCGTTTCGCATTTCCATCATACGATCCACCAGCATTCTTCTCACTCCACTTCCCAGTAATAACCCCTTCCGCACTCACTCCCTCAAAATTCCCGACTCTCCCGATTCTCTGCATTGAAACGCCGTCGTTATATTCGACTGTGTTCCCGTTTCCGAAGCTGTTTTCATCGAGAGATGGACCCTGGCTTAGTCGAGATTCCACCTCCGGTGACTAGCAACACTCCCAATTCGATGAAGCCGGAAGAGGTATGTAACTATAGAACTATATGATTGTATAAATATATTTCTCAGTGTCTATGTATCATCACTAATTTTTTTTTTTCTTTTATTTAATTTGGTTTTGTGTTTTTCGAAAATTGTTTTATGTAGCCCGAGCTCTGGCTAAATTCATGAAGTTTTTGTTCTGATATAAGGTTTTGGATGATGATCGTTTTGGTTGATCAATTTGGGTTTCATGACGCTTTTTTTTTCCAAAAGGCTTCATTTTTTGAATTTTGCGGTGGCATGCATTTCTCGGATTGCGTGCTACGAACTTCGTTTATTGGTGTTTGGTTTCAGGAGGGGTATTGTTTCTTGATTGTAACATTGTAAATTTTGTGTGTTTTTTGGTTTGTAATGTTTCTGCGAAAAAGAAAACATTTTTGGCTCTCATTTTGTTTCATTTTTTCAGTCTAGTCTCCGGAGTGTAAACATTTTTAGTCAGGTTGTGAAATTGTTTTTATCAGCCCAAGTTGGTTCTTTCTGTACGTTTTTTTCACCAACAATGTTGATTTTGGATGATGTGACAAACATTAATTTGATATCGTATGTTCATGTGTTACCAAGTTAACCAACTTTTGAGATTTTGGGTTTTTTCCTGATGATTGCGCTCTTGTTACCAAGATTAGCTGACGTTTTAGGAGTTTTGGCACAATGGTTGGTGACTTAGCTAATATTTAATTTCACTGTGGTCGTGATCATATCTGCTTTCCCTTATGTATTCTTTTTAGTGACGCTTCAGAAAAACTAAAAAGATAAGAATTTTGACAGAATTATGCTATTGTTGGAAGGAATAAATTGGTTTGGTTGCTCAACAAACCAAGAATTAACAAGCTTGCCAAATAATTTGATATAAAAAGGTTTTCCTGTGTAGCGTTTTCATTCTTTTCTTTTGTTCCCCTGAAACTTTTCTGGTATTGTTACATATAAAGCTATGTTAATATTTAAATTTGGGTTCTTTTCTGTTAACATATTGTAATTGCAATTCCTAATTATGTAGTTGTTTCTTGTCCAGTTGTATCATTGCTGGGAATATCTTAACATGCTGAATTGCTGATTAATTCTTTTTTATAACATCATAAATTTTGAACAATGTCGCTTTATTTCCTAATTTTGACTGAGATATTCAAGTTGACCGAATTAATTGAATTTACATAGACTTCAATAACAACTTTTCCCCTTTTATATAGTTTTCTCTGAGTTTTTTTAGATTCAATTATGACTATGGGATTTATATAAATTTGTAATTGTATTTTACTTTTGTAGGCCATAAGGCATGATGTGATTGACATAGATGACGACAATGATTCTACTGAATTAGTATTAGTTGGTGATAAAGTTGGTAAAATTGACAAGGGGAAGGCGATAGCAACAGTTCATGATGATTATGGTGATCATCAAAATATGGTATACGACTTACTGTTTCTCACAAATGGTTGTTGTTATCTTTTCCAACATTGTGAAAGACTCAAATTTTGCTGGAAATCTTTTTTCAGGAATTGTTAGATGATGTTATGGATAAATCTGGATCAGGTGATGGGCATAATGCTGACAGTTCATGTGATGATGATGACTACTCTGATTTGTTTTCGGATGATTACATTGATGCAGACCAATCTGCTTTAATACAGACACATTTTGATAATGTGGATATACCTCCCGGAATTGAGGTACCTATTCCTTGGATGGCAGAGTATGATCTAGGTTTGAAAAAAACTAACTATCATTCATTGTCTCCTTGGTCTCATACCATGTCTGGTGCTTACGTTTCTCAAGTGACTGATTCATCTCAGCATTTGTTAACATTAGAGCCTTCTAACCTTGAAACTCAAGGACCTTCTGCAGGTAATTCCAATTTGCAAGTTAAAATGAATACTATTATTCAGCACCCTTCTGGAGTAGAGTTATCTTCCCCTCAGGTAAATTGCCTGAGTAAGAAGAAATCAAATGCCTCAAAACACAGGAGGCATAAGCCAAAGATGGCATTTGGAATGAAGTCATCTAAACCTAATTTATCTACAGGACCTTCTGAGAGTAAAAAGAAGCCTAACATTTTTTATGCTCCAGCTAGCCACATCTTTGTAGACAATTTTGAAGCCAAGAAACTGCAAAATGCAAGTGAGGTACCACATTGGGGACATTTTGGAAATTCTAAGACAGCAGATGGAAGTAAAACTTTGAATCATTCAAATTTTGTTGGATCTTCTTTTCATTTTCCTGGAGTTGAATCATTCATGTGGGCGAAGAAAGATTTTCATTTTCAGCCACTCTCTAGTTATACGGTTAAATCAAGTTTTGGTAGTCCCTTTGTTCCTTTTAGCGCTGCTCCAGAGCCCTTGTTTGATAACTCTTGGGTTCATTATCCTGGGAGAGATGGAAATAATGGAGCAGCTGCGGAAAGTGCTGTTGCTACAATATCCGATGAAGCTAGAGATGAAATTTTGAGGAAATTCCAAAACTTTAAACAATTTGATACTATTGAAAACCCTTCAGACCATTACTTTCTTAATGCTAGCTGTTCCATGAAACAGGTAACCGCTTAATGCATTCCTTTCTTTTTTCAGTTTTAATATTAATTATTTAGGCTTAATGTCAATTTATTTCCTGAACAGGTTTCACAGAAATGTGCTAAAAGACTCCAGGAAGAGTGGAAGTCATTGGAGAAGGATTTGCCGGGTGAGAGTTTGTGTAGTATTCCTGTAATAATGCCTAAATAATTTCCATCAAGTCACTCTGTATTTTATTAAATTGAATTCTTTTCAAGCTGATGGATCTATGGTATGATTGTGATTGTTAGTAATACGATAAGGGTACTTATTGTCATACAAAAGCACCATTTGCATGGTTTCATTGTTTTAATATACACATATACATGCGCACTTATGAAACAATGATACATTGTTTCCGTTCATGGAGTCCAGATACAATTTTGGTCTGAAATTGGAAGTTAACATGGCTATATATTATATTTTGAATGATTATGAGCAATATGCTGCATGCTTTTCGGGAAATCCCTTGCTGTTTCTTTGACACTTGATTTTATCTTGATCAGATTCAATATTTGTCAGAGTTTATGAATCAAGAATAGATCTTTTGAGGGCAGTAATTATTGGAGCAGAGGGAACACCTTATCATGATGGCCTTTTCTTTTTTGATTTTTTCTTCCCAAGTAGCTATCCCACTGTACCCCCGGTCAGTGGTTGAGGATACTGTATCTGAACTACACATTTTTTCATGTTCACATTTTTCTTTTTTCAAATCTAACCAAGGGGCATTTTTCAATGCAGGACGTCCACTACCACTCTTGTGGGCTTCGACTCAACCCAAATTTATATAGTTCTGGCAAAGTTTGCCTTAGTCTACTTAACACCTGGTCTGGTCATGAGAATGAGAAGTGGCAACCAGGTGTTTCAACAATTTTACAGGTTCTGGTCTCTATACAGGGTCTAATCCTGAATTCAGAGCCATACTACAATGAGCCTGGATTTGCCCATCTAATGGGTTCTAAAGAGGGTGCGTTTAATTCCTTGCATTACAATGAGAACACATTCATCCTATCATTGAGGACAATGGAGTATATCATGAGAAGACCTCCAAAGGTTTGATTCTTGAAATATCTTATTTCTTTTTTGTGTATATTAAACAATATCTATCGTTTAAGAAAGTGTACCTTGTCATGTTCACTCATACCTTATTGCACACTGATGGAATGTCTTATCACGTGAATCCCATATTTCATGCATTGCACACTTTATTGTATATTTATTTGGGAACAACATGGTGCATTAATGTATTATTTATCCGTTCAACAGCATACCCATATTCACTTAAGATATGCTCACTGCTGTTACTAATGAAAAAGTTTATCTGGGCCACGCTGATCAGTAGACAACTGGGCCTAATCTGTGAAGGGATGGAGGATGTTGGGGTCATTAGAGACACAAAAGGCTCCCCAAGTAGTTGAAGAAATACTGCTGATGTTATATTTCCCATGATTCTGTTTTGCTGTGAACCGTGGTTCACATGTTTGTGAACCACGTGTGTGGCTAGAATCTCTTTGCTTGTAACCACCTGAGTATATTCGGAGGGATGGGCAATTGCTTCAGTAGTGAAGAAATTGTTGGATTTCTCTTTTTCTTTTAGGACCTTCCTTTGCTTGATAGACGTTTTCTCATTTATCCTTCATCAGTATCAATTGGTCCTTTCATTGATGTCTCATGCCTCCAAAAAATGAACTGCTTCATTAAAGTATTGCCCTGACAATGTGATGCAAACACAGTTAAAGGAACACTGTCACAGTGTTTGAGTGGAGATGGCTATAATGATCAGATTCTTTAGCAATCTGCCAATGCAGGTGGTCCTCGACTACTGCACACTGTTAGTCCACCGAAGATGCACCTTCCAGCCTTTGATGGCTCTGAAAGATTTGCCTGCTTTTCTCAAGCTGAATAGTATTTTGCTCTGATACACACTTCTCTTCATGAACTTATTACATTTCTTCCCTTCTTTATGCATGGACATACTCTTGCATGGTATTAGTGGATGTTTTCTAATCATCAGATCATCTCTTGGGATGCCTATATCCACTCTGTGGAGCTCTGTTTTTGATATAGGACTTTGTATAGTCGGGTACTCTATTTTTCTTTTGTAGTTGTTAGAAACGGTTAATAGTTATTTCTAAATAGGGAAGTGATGATCTGACTTATTAATTCATATTCATTTATAAAATTTCCAAAATCTCTCCTAATTGAGTACAGTTCGGAATCCAGTCTTCCCTTAGAATCCCAAATTCTTTAAATTCTTTGAGTAATTCCTTCTGCTAGAATTGTCTACATCAGTGGTATCAAACAAATTTAATGGCTTTTCAAGGTGCACAGTTCAAGCTTTCTATTGCCTGTCATCCTCAAACAGATGGACAAACTAAACCGAGGTTGTCAATAGATGTTTGGAAACCTTCTTAAGATGCATGCTGCAGATGTTCCTCAGGATTGGTCAAAGTGGTTAGCTTTGGCTGAGTGGTGGTATAATACCACTTATCACAGTACCATATAAGCCAGTCCTTATGATGTAGTTTATAGCCAAAACCCTTCATCTTATCTTCCTTATTTACTAGGGGAATCAAGAGTGTAACTAGTTGGAAGAACTTTGCAGAAGAGAGAAGAAGCATTGAAGCTGATTAAGTTTGACATGAGAAGAGCACAAAGCAGGATCAAACAGCAAGCTGATAAATAGAGAAGTAATCAAACATTTGATATTGGTGATTTAGTGTATGTGAAATTACATCCTTATGAGAACTGGAGGCAAAAGTATGATCAAGAATCAATTTGAGGAGAGACCAAATGGTTCGAATACGTGGTTGGAGCCTAGTCGCCCTATCCATAACCTAACGGTAACTTCTGTGGAAAGCCGAGTGGCAATCACAAAGAATGTGGGGTCCGGACGAAAGGAAAGAAACCTGAGAAATTTGTCTTATGAGGAGTATGAGAAACAAAGGAAAGAAGGAAGATGCTTTAGATGTGGCGAATGTTCGGTCCTGCTCACCGCTGCCTGGACAGGAACCTGTGAGTCATGATATTGGCGGAAGACAAGGACGAATGGCCACTTCCCGAGCCTCCAGACCTGAATTGATGAGGAGCCATGAGATAAGCTCCCCGTTTCCAACCTTGAGGACAAGGTTGTTTTGCAGTGGGGTGTATTGTTAGGGTATAAGGGGGGAAATATTTAGTATATCTAGAGCAATATTTTAGGGAAATATTTATATTAAATAAAGATATATTCTAGGGAAATATATAAGGAATATTTATATTAAATAAATATATATTCTAAGGAAATATACGGNGAATATTTATATTAAATAAAGATATATTCTAGGGAAATATACGGGGAAGATTTTTATTAAATAAAGATATATTCTAAGGAAATATACGAGAAATATTTATATTAAATATAAGTATATTATAGGGAAAGATTTAGCACAAGATGGACTGGAAATAATTAGTATAAATAAAGTTAGAATCTAGGGTTAGGGTTATGCTTTTGATTTGTGAGTTTTGTAAAGGAGGTTATGCTCCAGGATAATTGACGAAGGTTATGCTCCCAATTAGGGGATGACGGAAGGAGGTTATACTTCCAGTTATTGTTTACTTGTGTTTACCCAGATATTACCATCTATAAAAGATATCAATTCGTTCTATTCCATTCTTTTATTATTCTTTTGCTTGATTTGAGTGTGTGAGATATTGTTCTAGTTACGTTCCATTCTTTTGCTTGATTTGTGTCGATGATTACACAATTAATGCGCACTATCAGTAAAAGACAAGTTTTTCATTCCCACGGTGGATGAATTATTAGATGAACTACACTGGAGCCTGCACCTTTTCCAACATTGACCTGTGCTCCAGTTATCATCAAATCAGATTGGACCCCGGGAACACTTTCAAAGCAGAATCATTTTTAATTCTTAGAAACCAATGTCCCATGTACCTTCCAGGTGACTATGAATCAGTTATTTCAAGCTTTTTTGCATAAATTTGTTTGCTATGTAGCTGAGGTTGCACATCGGACATGATACAGCTGGGCCTAATTTGTCGAAGGTTGTTGAATATATCTTTCCTTTGATCGAAAGAGGATTTCTCATTTATCCTTCTCCCCGTATTAGAAGTGTTACTTTAAAATGCAGATCCTTGGAAATACATGAATAGTAATTAAGAACCAAGGAGTTTCTATGTGTGTGTGTGTGTGTTTTATGTAAATTACGTTTTAGTTGTAACTTTTTTTTTTGGTTAAAATATTGGACCATTGAGGTTATTTTTTGTTTCAGAATTTTGAGGACTTCGTGGCTGGGCAATTCTGCAGTCGAGCTCATGATATTCTGGTGGCATGCAAAGCATACATAGATGGTGCTCAAGTAGGTTGTTTGACCAAAGATGGGGTGCAGGATGTTGATCAAGGTGACAAGAGCTGCTCCAATCAGTTTAGGACATCTTTGTCTGCACATGTGGACATGCTTGTTAGAGAGTTTACGAAAATTGGAGCTAAGGACTGTGACAAAGTATTTCCATCAGCAAAGGAGAAAACTTCGGTGGATGAAATACCCGAGGTTGCTGCAATTTCTGATAAAAAATTTCGAGACATGATGAAGTCTTAGAATATATTACATTTTGTCCATATGATTGATTTAAATGGAACTCATTACTAATTATAACAATGGCTGCACATAATTCTGGATATTGTTTATAGTTGCAGACGATTCTTATAATCCATAGAATGACAAGAGCCTTCTTTGTTTCATGCTGGCTTATGTTTTTTTCGATGCTTATTTGTTGCCTCTTAGTATTTTTGGAGTACCAGCATACGTGGCAGTGAATAAAAGATTCTAAAAACAAAAAGTGCTGACGTCTCGTCCTCACAATGTATGATAGACTACACATTCAAAGAGATAGATGCTTTTTAGTTTATTTATTAGACACTGAACAAATTTTCACCAAACGATATAATAACAATGTTCCTACATAACTTCTCTTTCTGGAAGTTTATGCAAAAAGAAATCAAGAGGAATGTCAAGTAGTAGAAGTACAAGTTTCAGAATTTGAAGTTGTGATGGATAAATCTGAGATAGTTGCCAATTAATCTGAAGTTTTGGTCAGCAAACCTGCGATCATGATCAGAAAATCTGAGGTAATGATCATAGTACAATAGTCGACATAAGTTGTAATAAGTGATGACAAGATACCCTATGTTGAATAGCTTTGTGCACTAGAAGAATGTTAAGCACAATGTATAGAACAAATAACTGCAAACATTGTCACAGTGATACTAAAGTTTGCTGAAAACCTTAAATCCTACCATTAATCTCTCAACCTCCACTTTCATTACAACAATGATGCACTCTAAATATGATGATAGTAAAATATATAAGAAAGAAGCAAATAGAAACATGCATATAGGGAAAAATCATATAAAAGTATACATATAGGATCAAAACATATAGAAGAAAATAATGTTTGTTGTTTGCATTTTTTCTGTATTACATAATATTGAATCTTCGTATCTGCATTACATGTTCATTTTGCTCTGAATGTACTTCTATTAAATTGTTATTATGATATTGTAGTTTTGATAATTGTGGAAAAAGCTATGACGTTGTGCTATAATCCAATGTGATAATTTGATATCTTAAATCTATCAAGTTATACCTTTTACTTGCTTTCAAATGTTTAACATCTCGTTTTATTTTACTCATCATGTACCTCGCATCACTGGTGACACCTTTTTGTTGATGACAAAAAGGGGAGAAATTAACGTGAAATTAAAAGGATTTTCAAGAATAAACATTAAACATTTTTAAAGGATTTAATATATACATAATATTTTTCTGTCATACATTATTTATGATCATATATATACACCATTAAGATGCTTTGATTATATACCGTGTTATACACTGATAATTGATAATGACATTTTAAAAATGTTTTCATATTTGATAGACTTATATTTCACTCTTATAATTTTGTCATCAAGGGAGAGATTGATGAGACCAAACAATATAGAATAACCTTCTCGATGAAAGGTCTAAGTGTTTTACATAAATGACCAAAATGTATTATTAGTTTTGAAAATAACAAACACTGTGAAAGATGAAGATATATGTGGTTATTCATATAATATGTTTAATCTTGATATGAAAACTCTCAAGTTGTTAAAATATTGAATATATTGTGATAATAAAAGGACCAGACAAATACTATCATAAAACATCTTACGCTTATACCTTAAAATAGAAATGAATTTGTTTCGATTGATAGATTGTTTGAAAAGGAAATTAATGATTTGTCGCAAGATATTTTTACTCTAATATATTGCATATTCTTGAAATGGCTTACATGTGATCATGCTAAAATGCAAAACCCAATCAAGTTTGCATTTGATATTGATAAGATGCTACAAGCTAAATTCATGAGATGTTACGACATCATACACTAGAAAGAGATGAACTAATTAGACGATATCTAAATCATAGGGCCTTGTCTGATGCATTCTGCTTTAACTTGTTAATTATTTTTATTGCTCTTATAATTTACGATTTGCATAGTTTATTTTGTTTAAATGAAAAAGAAGCTAAAATGTCTGAAATATTTCTAAATAATTAAATATGAATTAAAGGATTTCATGAAATTATATCTTGAAATTGAAATTGCTTTAAATGTCAAAAAGTTATTTTTATGTCTGTATAGAAATAGTTTTTATATGAATAACATTATTTATTTATCTTGATTTATATGATTATATCTGATTATCATATATGCATAATATGTTTGAAAAAGTTTCCTTTAACAAAGAATTCTTTAACGAGAAGATAAAATCAATACTTTCTATTCAAATAATCTTTGATTTTGAGAAAGGCACAAGATCAAAAGTTTTAATAGTTACAAAAGAAGAAGAGATCTACCTACGGCTAAAATCTCTCAATAATGACAAATAGTTGTCGATAATTATCATTTACTAACGGTCTTGCGTCTGTGAAACAGGATGACATTATTGACGACTTTTAGGCCGTCGGTATTACCAAGGGCTTTTGTGTCTCGATAAGGTCATCGGTAATGTAAAATGTAATTTCCAATGTAGTTGTCTTGTGCATTATACCCAATAAAAGGAAACATGGAAATAAGCAATCAATAGTCACAAACATCAATTCAGCCAGTTAATTCTTCCAAGCCATCCATCAAATGTAATAATTCAACATTCATCAAGAATACAGAAGACTTCAATGTTTTTAGATATAATTCTAATTTCAATGGTCTTCAAAAGTTCCTAAATGCAAAACAAAGTTTGAAAATAAAAAACCTAACTTCAATTTTTGGAAATATAATTCTAAGTTCTATGGTCTTGAAAAGTTCCTAATGACAAAACAAAGTTTGAAAATAAAAAGACCTAACTTCAATGTTTTCAAAAGTTCCTAAATGTCTAATAATCATCGCAATCATCAGAATCATCATGATCTTCTTACATAAGTATGGTTTGGGAAAGTTGCTGAGGTGGGTATGGCTGTTGGGATGATGATGGGGCAGACTGTCCTTGCTGAGGTATCAATGTCCTTACCAGATTTTTAAGATTGTCAAATTTGGCTAGAAGTGAATCATAAGCCTCTTTACTAATGACATTGTTGTGGTCACATGTGCCAGATGTAGATGGTTGATGTCTCAATATCCCTCTTCTTCCAGCATTGTAATTGGAGACAAGTTGTCCTACCCCCACAATCGTCCTTTCTTCTTCCCCTCGACGACCTCAACCCAACATTGGGTCCTGATGATTTCATCGTCAGCATCTACTCTAGAGTCAACATCAGGAGTAGATCTCACCTCTAATCTCGCCTGTGTCAATCTTGCAGAAAAACCTTCTTGTTAAATAAGATAGAAAACGTCAGTAACAAGAATTTGAAAGTGTGAAACAAAAAAAAAAGAGTACAAAATTGAATGTTGTTAAAAAGTTTACTTACAATGGTCTTGCGAGACCTCTCATCAACATATGTGTCAGTCCCCTTGCGAATATGAGTTTGTGTAAACATCTTATCAACATGAACAACTCATCCAAGCTCTGCTGCCTGTAAAATTTTTTATAACATACGAATGACATATATATTAATTTCAAAGTACATGATGTTATAGAGTTATTGATAAGAAATGAATGAAGATTTTTACCATATGAATCGCATGCTCATGTGTAGTGATTGATCCTCTAGTATGCACTACACCACCTTTTTCTGAAGCCCTATTTTCTGGGTAGTAGCACATTTAATGTGGTACTTTGGAGAATTCCATATGTGCTCCTCCACCCAATTAGGGAGTTTTCCCGCGATCCTTTCATCTCTAAACATTTCTGACAGTCGGTGAAATACTTTCATGTTAAAGTTTTTCTTAATTTGAGCTTCATGCTCAACTGCTCACTGCACCTTTTGTTGTTACAATAGATAATGTTAAAATAAAGCAGATGAAATTCCTATTTGAAATGAATAAAAGATTATTAAGTAACACGATGTTTTACCTTAAATCTCTGCCAGAACAGTTCTTTATCGTCTTTAGGGAAACATGATGTTTTGTGCTAGTGGAAAGTTAATCTCTGTTTAGGATTAACAACTAGACGTAGGATCTTTGTGATATGAACCATTATTAAAAGTATCTATGCAATATTCTCTCTTCCTCACTCTCTCTATTATTTGAATTAATTTCTGAGGAAATTAAAAATAAAAGAAAATCATTAAAGGCATGAATTTGTGATAAAAAAAACCAATTTATTCCCCTCTTGGTTTGTTGTTCACGCTAACCATTCCACTGCATTAATAATTGGTATTAGAGCTTGCTTTGATAGTAATTCAATGACGGGGCAACTTCAAACCTTTGATGAGGGTGCCTTTATATACCTCCTTTGTTTACTAGTGAAAACTATACCTTCTAGAAAGTCAGAATGCAAATCTTTATGGAATTTGTTGATAATGAGATTTGAGAAATTGTCACAAAGGACCCTTTTGTTTCTACTGTTTTTATTAACAATTTGCAGGAACCAAAACCCCGTGACCAGTGGAATGCTGACCATAGAAGAAGAACCTTAAAAGATGTAAGGGCTTGAAATATTATATCATATGTTTTAACTGTTGATGAGTTTTACAAGATCTCTATATGTAAGACTGCTCATGAAATGTGGGAGATTCTAAGATTCACTCATGAAGGTACAAATGATATGAGAATAGCAAAAAGGAATACTTTAATCCCAGAATATGAGATGTTTTGCATGAAGCAGGGAGAAACAGTTCTTGATGTTCAAAAGTGCTTCCCTCATATTGTGAATCATCTCATTGGATTAGGTAAGTCTTTTGATAATGATGAATTAAATATTAAAATTCTTAAATCGTTGGACAAGACTTGGTAACCAAAGGTGACTGCTATAAGTGAGTCATAAAACCTTAGCACCATGTCAATGATTGCATTGTTTGGTAAGTTGGGAGAATATGAACTTGATCTCAAAATATTAAATGAGTATGAAGAGAAAGGCAAGAAAAATATGTTGATAGAAACCCATTTAGGGCATTCCATTCAAAGGAGTACCAACTAAAGTTAAGGCTAAGAAAGGGAAGTGAAGAAGGACTTTTAAGAGCTCTTTCTTGATTATTCTCTAAAGTCTTAGAAGGATTCTATTCTAATATGTCTATATGTTATTTTGTAGGGTCCAATAAGGCTAGAACACCATGGACCAACCCAACCTAAGGAGAAGGGTAAAAGAGACATTTTCCACAAAGGGAGGGGGGTGAATTTATCAAATAGGGAGCTGCCCAAGAAGANTTCACATGTTTCACCATCACGGCATCTGATACGTGATTTGGTAGAAACATTGTTGCACCTCCATGCATCTGCATTGCTTCACCAAGAAGAATGACATACATTCCTCACCGTTGCCACGTGGGAAGATCCGCATCTCTTTAGCTGCCATCTCCACCGTCCATAGCATAGGATTTGCTTTATAAATATGAATGTATCAGATTATGATAGTACCTTTGATTTGAATGAAGAATTATTCTGTTGATATCTGTCCNGAAATTTCTTCTNGTTGAAGGTCACCGAGAGAGAGCTTGAGAGTTTCCTCTAGCCTCTCTCCCTAGCTAGGCTTCCATTCCTAGCATATCTCTATCCATCCGCATCACATTTCAGCATCCAAACCTCCTCTNCATCAACTTTATCTTCATCCNCGAGTCTTCCATTTGCTTTCATCTAGCNACCAACACCGTTTAAATAGTGGTTTCCANAATTTCTGCTTCCTACGGTCATCATCATCATAATTCAACTTATTCCGCTNCATTACATCATCATTTTGAGTCACGTATAACCGTTCAGAGAAGAAGATCTGGTTGATTGCTTCCACCTCCAGAATCAGCCAAATCGTTCTTCCATCATGTGGTATCAGAGCTGTGGTCGTCCACGCATCCATAGCTAAGTGTTCTTCTATTTTCTGCTCCAATTTTTCATTCTACTCATGCTCTCTGTTTCCAGTCCCTGTTTCATTCTTTTTGTTTCTGTTTTGGTACTTAAATTGTGATTCCAGTTCTGATTCCTGTATTTCCATTGTGTCTTCATGTTGTTTTTATCATTTTAAACGGTGAATATCCATTGCTTGAGTCATTTTTAGCTTCAATTTTCAATTTTCGTATTGTCTAAGTCATGTGCATCTCATAGTTGCAATTTTAATTTTGTTTCTGTTTGGTTACTGATTCAGCGTGTTTAATTCGTTTTAATTGAGTGTCAAGTGCTAAACCAGTGTATATATACCAAATAAGGCAATGAAGACTAGATCTAGCCTTGGTAATACAAGCTGAAGCACTAAAAGCAAATCTGCTGTGGTTTCCGTTTGAAATTCTGATGCAGAATTCCATTTCTGGTTTCAATTTTTAAATCTGTTTCAAGTTGCTTTTAATTGATTCTACTAATTTGCACAAGTTTGGTTGATGTTGTTGAATGATGCTAAAAGTGTAGCAAACCATTACAAGCAATGAAATGCAATTTGCATAGCTTGGTTGTGCATAAACACTAGCATTTTACTGTTTCAGCTTTATTTTCCAGCTTTTCACCGTGCTAAACATCCTTGAGTGGTTCATTTTGAGTTTGGTCATGCTAAGCTTCTTAATCCTTGCTTAGTTCTGTATGTTTACACTTTCTTGAGTTAATTCATGGTTGTCCAGCCTTTGAATCTTTGTAAAATTGAATTTGGATGGTTTGATGAAGCATTTTACTGCATAAATGGTACAACAGTAGTAAAATTCGAAAATATGCCACTTCTTTGCTGTTTTATAGCTTGAGCAAGTTTCAATTGATGGTTCAAAGTTGCTAGTACTGTTCATTTGGTCAAAACATGACTTATATGCAAATTTGCATTTGAAACCATCAATATTTGGGTAAAAATGGAAGTGGAATGATGATTTTGAGTTGCCAACAGATTATACTTCATTTTAAAGTTTAAACACATTCAAAATCATCAATCAAAGTTGCTTGAACTGTTAGTTGTGAGTTTAAAACAATTCCACACAAAAGTGGAAATCAAACCACCAAAATCAACCCATTTTTCTGGTGCAGTCACGGGTTGCAGCTGCTGTTTGGTATTTTTCTGTGCAAATTTCATTTTGGATTGCAGCAAGAGCTAGTTCAATGCTTAAAAATGAAAATAAATGATAAAAAAAAAGTAATATCAAGTTTTAGAAAGCTTATAGAACCGTGCAATCCAGATTACAAGCCCTGAAATTCAAAATCTCAAAATCTGAAATTCTTTTGGGCATTTCATCAAACACTTTTAGAAATTTATCAAACAGTTTGTCTGGTTGCATTTGTGAACTGTCTTTGATTTTTTCTTGCTTTATTCATTTACTCTAGTGCCATTATTAGGTTCCTTTTGAGTGCTTGTTGTTATTCCATCCCTGTTTCCATTTGATTTCCTCATTCTTGGCTTCCAAATTGTCAAACATTCAAAAATCTGGTTTGAAATTCTGGTGCAGTTTGTTAATTCTGTTTGGTGCTGTTTAGATGCCTATTGGTGCAGATTTTGTGCTAGGGTGATTGCTCATGCTAGTGGTAGCATCTTGAGGGGTGGAAACTTGTATAGCTCTTGATCTAAGTGCCTCTACAGCAAGGAAAAATATCTTACTAAAACACTATTCTGCAGTGAGAAAAAGAGTGAAAAATTGGCAACTCCTATAGCCAAATTTTGAGAGGCCACCTCCCTATCAAAGTGAATGAAAGATTGAGTGATTGGAACCTAAAAGAAACTTGCTAGAGGAGAGCCAACACCCTAAAAAAGTTCAGAAAGTGAGTTTTTGAGGTTGCAACAAAAGTTAAAATACTTGGCCGAGAGGGAAAATTCTGTTTAGTTTCCAATACTGTTGAGCCGATAGGTTCAATTTGTGTTCCATTAATCTGCATTGAATCAGTTTACCAAATTGGTCACTACACTTCATTTACAAGTTCTAATTTCGATTAACCTTGTTGATATTCAATTAGTGCTTGTAGTCTTTGTTGTTTGACATGTTGCAGCTATGATTTGAAAGAGCAATGTACAATTGGCTGCAGCAGTGGAAACTGTGAATTTTGAATCAATGACAGCATAGTCCAACACCGTGACAAGCAGCAAGCAAACTTTCCAATCCAGCTCATCCTGCAGCACGTGTAATTGACAACAAAGTCATTAAACCGTGGAAAACCTTGAACCATTGGCTGCAACAGTGAGAAACTGGATGAACACCAACCTATGCTGTTTGATGAGAATTGGATACCTGGTGCAGCAGATTACCAATTGAGAGCAAACTGAATCCATTCTGCACATCAATTGTGCAAAGCCAAGAGCAAAAGGGAAGAGTTTTAATTTTGTTTTGCAGCTTTATGGTAATACCGTTGACCGTATACTGAATTTGGTGTACACTCTTTGTGTAGTTTATCCTTGGAAAGCAAAAGGAATTTTACTGCATCAAGGGCACAAGGCCGAGAAGAAATCTTTCCTTACTAGCAATCAATATCTCCATATCCTCAAGAAACTCAAGGAACCACGCTGCTAGGATCANATGTATCTGGTCTGCATCAGAAAGTTGGACAAACCGTGACAGCAACACTTTAGCTTGTTTGTTTATTTTGTTTTTGAATTTGTAATAGGTTTTTCTTATGTTAGTTTCATTTATTTGTAAAAGGCCATTNAAAGTCCAAGTGGTGTGAAAGAGTCCTTGGTGCTCTTTCAACTCTTGGCAAGTGTTCTTGTTTGATTTGTGCTTGTGTTTAAATTCTTGTTTTCACATGTTTAGGAGTGACTTGGGATACAAAAGTTCAAACTCTAAGCCATGTCACATTAGGTGTTCGAAATTAGAAGTCTAGGTGTTTTTAACTTTCTTTTTGTTTGTTTGAGTCCATTTTTAAATTCAATAGTGAATCTTACTTTGAAAATGGTCAAGTAAGTAGCCTTAGACATTCTGGCTAGGTAAGACTTGGTATTTAAGCAGCCTTTGGCTCACCTCTNTTACNTGGGAATTGTCTGTTGGCAAAATCTTAAACCTTTTCAAACTAAGAATCCACTTTTGAAATTAAAAGATGTATGAGAAAGGAATGAGAGGTAAGAAAGAA